>NC_133656.1:165067465-165369303 GCF_009905375.1 Apium graveolens | reverse complement strand
GTTTTAAAAGTTTGTGTTTTTATTACTTGGTGTTTTGATTTCTATTGCTCTTTTATTCTGCACCATTGCTAATTAAACACTGTTATATTTATCAAGTTAGAACATTCTTTAAATTTGAAAAAGTAGCCAGAATTACATTCAACCCCCCTTCTACAATTCTTGTTGTATTGTTAGGGAATAACATTTATTCATCAATCACATTTTTTACAAACAAAATAATTATAACCGCAAATACAAACACATAAAATAATCTCAAAAAATCAACGAATTATACATACTTTCGTGTTCGTGCATAATTTAATAATATTAATGTGGCACTTATTCTCTCAATTAACGCATCGCTAATATTTATATTTTTAAATATACATGTATATATATTTTCAATAATAATAATAATAATCATAATCATAATCATAATAATATATCATCCAATACTTATACGTGAGAAACATATCAAACATAAATGTAATTCAAATTAAGTAATTTTTTATATTTCAGTGAAATTTAAAATTTTAAGTATTAACATTTATAATTTACTAGAAGAACAGCCGGTTAAAAGACAACGAATCTTTGTTTATATTATTAATTTGATAAATAATAATGTATGAGTTAGATTTCAGCTGAAAATAACTATGTATCGAATATACATATATGCAGTGAACTGTTTATGCCACTAATTAGATAAGTTATATTTACTATTGTCATACTTTAATTATTAATTTTTATGATACAGATAAATTCAAATTTAGACAAATATTAAGAAACTTTCATGTATATAAGTACAATACACACTTGTATTGGCATTGTATGACTCATCAATCACATTTTTAACACAGCAAATACACGAAATATTTTTAATCACATTTCTGACACACAAACAAATAATTATGAACAAATCAATATTTATACATATTTAGAGAATGTTCGTCCATCACACCGACTAAAAATTGTGTTATGTATAAGTAATCGAACTTCAAGATATCTTGTTATTATTTTCTCTATCATCCATAACGAGTTATATACTATTTTATTTCTCAAGTGTTGTTTTCTTAGAAATGTATAGTAGAAAATGAATAAAGACACACATATAATTTTTGGCTTATAGCCTTAATTAAACATATGTTTATATTGGTTTATATTGGTGTTTGGGTGCGGCCTTACACGTCATAACTTGAAAGAATGTAATGAGTGAAGCAAATAATTTTGGTAATATTTTTGTATCAAATTCAAATCAAATCATTAGGAGTCTAACATATTCAAAATTATGTATTTGTTAATACTGAACGAGGGATGTGAACTGTTACCAAGGTCAAGAATAAATATTCAAATAACAATCAAAAATAAATTTATAAGCATAAAAATTATTGTAGTTTGCAGTATCTTAAAGAACCACAAACACTTTTACAACAACCGTCATGGATCACCATTAACCGTGGACAACAAGAAATACCACATACATTTCTACAACAACCCCCGTAAATCGCCATTAGAAGTGGATAACAAAAAATACCACTTACGGTCTCGATTGTTTCAGCTTAATGTCATATTTCCAAGAACATGTTCAAGCCAAATATCACCGGACCCCAAAAATAAGTCATATATACAAATAAATACGTTTTCAATCGGCCGGACAACAATATACATAAACTATCAATAATTGCAGTTAAACAAATATCCGTAATAACATTGCAAACACGCCACAAATACTCATGCTTATATACTTAAATAAATATATCATTTTCATCAAATAACAATATAATTATATACCGATAATAATTATAATTGAAAAATAAAATTTAACTCATATAATATAAAGCATGACCATGCATTAAGCTGACTATAGAATTAATTGTATTGTACAAAAGTGGAAGAAGTACATTATTTCTTCCGTAATATTTCTCTTTTACTATTTTTAAATTGAAGGTCAAATTGAACAGATAAGTGTGCATTCTAAACATAGCAATGCAACTCATTTTTAAGAAAATTTAAGTATGTATTATTTATGATGTCTACTGAAAGTATTTGTGCACGTGGATAACAAATTATTAAGTACTGCATGTAGGCATGGCATTGAGCTAACCAGGTGATACTAATGTATAACTAATTGACAAATAAGTTAGAGGCAACTAGGCTGAAGAAGGAACAACAACATGAAAAGATTAGGCCTGACTGTTAAATGTATAGTAATGGCTGGACTTGAAATGATTGATACTTTAGTGATTATAATAAACCAAGATGCAGATTGAGTGTGATCAATCATAGAGCTATTTACAAATAATAATAATTTTACAATACAACCGAGGCTACACACGAGAATGCAAAACCAAACTTGCCACTCCTAGTGTCTTCTCTAATTGTGCACTCTTATCCTATTTTTATAGCATAATTTGTTCTTAACCTAAATGAATTCATTCCGAGGACAAAAATGAATTAGAAAACAGAAAGAGAGAGTGGTGAAGTCTAAAGTTGCAAAAAGAAATGACCCTACTCAACAAACCAAACTCTATCTTGTAACTTGTAAGTGTTTATTATAGAAAGGAGATGGGAATCAATACCTTTGCATGCCTCATGCTTGCTTCCACCTTACCTTCTTTGGACCTCACCTATGTTGTTAATAGTCTCCTCCTATATATATTTTGATTGATGTTGATACTTCACCAATTCTTTGTTTCTTTCCTCACCCTTTCAACTCATCCATTAACGTTGCGGCTGCTATCCAATATGCACTTCAAATCCGATTCATTTGTCGACATCATTTATAGAGATTAAATTCGAAAACTATTCGAACACTACTTGTTATGTTAAGGGGTGGATTTATAAATATTTATATATAGAGGTGAGTAAATTTTAGAAGGCATCCTTTTAATTTTTTAATTTCTGGATGCACTTTATAATTTTTTCAAAATTTTTAATGATAACAAAACATAAAAAAAAATATTTGGAGAACACGTGTCTCCCTGATTGCATCCAAACCTATACTATATAATATTAAAGTTTGGTAGTTAGTCGGTTGTACTTGCTGAAATTACTTAATTAGCCTTATTTAATTATTCTAATTTTAATTATTAGGTCCATTAATTCTAATTCTAATTGATATTGAAGTCAACTTCCTCTATTATTTTACCAATTTCAATTCAATTTTATATCGAATTCTATATCATTATAATTTATATTAAATTCAACTTCTACCGATTTAAATTTTAATTCATATTTAATTCTATATTATTCTAATTTATTATGTCGGGTTAAATTAAATTTAAGTAAACTAAATATAATTATTAAGATTTAGTTTATATAATATGACTCGGGTCAAGATAAAATAATAATACTATCAATCTTTCTAAAAAAATATATTAATGAACTTGGATAAAGAATAATATATTTTATTTAATCAGGATAAAAAAAATATATTATACAATTGATTCAGATTAACACAAAACTTAAATAAAAATACAATTCGACCAACAACAACAAAATTATATATTCTAATTATTCAATTTAAATCAAAATTATCTTATTCATCTCGATTTTAAAAAAATAAAATTAAACTAAAATTAATTAGTTTTATTTGGTCGGCGTATTGGATATCGGGCTAAAATAAAATAATGTAAGTCACTTATCCGAAATAAATAAAATTAATATTAAATTAAGTATAATTCGTATTTTATTGATGTGAACTAAAAAATCAAATTTTAATTAAAATATAAATATTATTTTTTAAAAATACACATAAAATTATCAATAAAATTATATCGGTCAAACAGTGATATTGCCTTTTTCAACTATCTTTTATAGAGTTATAGTTGATCGATTAAGTAATCATCATGATAAAATAATATTTTTTTAAGGTCCCCAACATAATAATGGAGACATTTTTTTTACCCTCAATAAAATAATAATTTTGTTATAATAATATTTCCCCCACCAATGCAATGCTATCACTTTAAATAAGTTTAAATGTTTTAAAAAGTTATGTACATATACGTCTACTAATATAATTATCATGAAGTCATATCATTTAAATTTTAAATGAACAAAATTTAGAATTGAATTCAATTTCTTTAAAAAAAATTATATATTATTAAAAAAAATCTGGACCATCCGTTCATCACACTGGTTTTAGGCTGGTATGATCTAAAAATCTAAAATACATTTTCTATTAATTTTTGCCAATATTTATAATAACAAGATATTTACGAGTCAACGAACACAAACACGAATGCAACTCAAAAAAATTGCCAGGCTTTATGTTTTGAAATAAATAAATAAACAAAACAATACTTTACACGTACAACAAGGTATGGAGACAGAGAAAAATTTGAAAAAAAAAAACAGGAAAAGACATGGAATCGAATAATCATCGAAGTTAGGCAAGTTTGGGATACTACAAGATAAAACAATTGATAGGTCCCGGGGGTTGATATGAAAATTTGAGCAAGGTTCTTGTGGGTTGCTGGAAATGCCAGTAGCAAGCACTATACAATTAACATCTACCAAATCTTTTGTTATTATATGTTCTGGGGACAGACATAATTTAAGATTGTATTATCTTTATGCTCTTTACGCCTCTTCTCTTTTTTTACGCAACATTTGGTGGGCACTGTTTTTAAATCATACTACGTACGATTAAGAAATTAGCCATTGCTGAGCGGCCAATTACAATCTAGTGATCAATTCTTATATATTATGATTGTAGTTTATGTAATGGTTTTCTGATTCTTGGTGGCTAGTTTGTGTGTTGATGCCTGCAGAAATTAGAAATTTACAATCATTTAAGGGAACATTTTAAGTGCGAATGTTGGTGCAGACTGAAGATGAGAGTTGAAAATGTTGATTAGGTTTTATTATAACATAATACTTTGATGAAAAAATTATGAAAGAATAACTTGTGTTCACAAGCAGATGCAGGTGGCACTCCGAGATGTTAAAGAGACAAATACCCCATGTTAATTAGCAGGAGTTTGGTGGTCCTCTGTAATATGTGACCCATTTAAAAAACCTTTTAGACGCATGTTAAGATCTTAAAAAGAATTATCGCTAACCAGGAGTACTTGAGCTTTAAAATAAGTATTGCGGTTCGACCTTTCTTTTCTTTTTTTTGACAAACGGTTCGACCTTTCTTATTTCAAATAATTTAGGGGGCGTTTGGTTCATCTCGGGGAAACGGAATGGAATCGAGAAAGGGAAAGGAAGAGAAAGGAAAGTAAAGACCCAGAATTGTTTTACGTGTTTGGTTCAGATCCGGAAACGGAATGAAAATTTACATGATTACATTTATTTTTTATTTTTTAATATTAAACAATCTCAATATAGTCAAATATATTTATATTATAACAGTATAATATATTAACATTATAATAAATAAACAAATTTAATTATTTAATAGCATCATTAACTTTTTTAATAAATTAACATATAAATTTATATCAAAATTATTTTTAATTTATAAAAACTAAATTATAAATATTTTTAATTTTTAAAATTAATTTTGCATACTGATGTATATTTTTGGTCCAAGATTTAAATTATAATTGAAATAAGAAAATAAAAGTGAGAAAGGGTGTTCAAATACCTAGTGGGAGGTGAGGAATGGAGTTTGAGGAATAAATGGTAAACCTACAACTAAAAAAGGGGAAAGAGAATGATTGTTTTCACTAAACAAACATCAACAAAAGGAATAACCCAAATTTTTTCCCTTTCCATTTGTTGAATACCTTCTACCAAACGCCCCCTTAGTTATTCCTCGTGTTCCTCGTGTTTTGTCCTCCGATTAAATGGGGCGGAGGGAGTATAAATTAATATAAAATTTGAAAAGGAAATTCGAACTAAATGACATCGGCGCCGGCCCTGAAATATATAAAGTTCCAAGAAAAAAAATTGTGTCCGATAATAATAGATTGAAAGAATGATAAGAAATAAAAAATCGATAGTGTTCAACGTTGGTCCAACTTATGCTCTGTTCGAAATTGCTTTTAAAAATTGTTGTGCCGTTAGAAAAAATGTTGTTGTAAAAATCAGTTGACTATTTGTAATATTTTGATATGTATATATTTTGATGCAAAAAATTAAAAATAATAATATTTTTTTATCATAGGGAACTCGTTGACGCTACCCTTCGAGTACGTATTAGATAAACTCTACGGGCTCACGCAATAGCCTGCAAACCACATAAATCAAAATAAACCGCAGTTAAAACTCTAGTTCATGAGGCATAATCATAAATTCTCCTCCCTTGGGATTCAAATATGTAACCGATAATAATGTTTTTGATAAAGTTTGATGGTGAATCAGCATCTGTTTTCTGCGAAAGCATAAAAGCTGTTTTTTCTAAAAACATCACTGACCTGTTTTTAGGCCAAAAACACTTTTTCGAAAAACAATTTTTGAATTTTATCAAACAAATTTTTAACTGTTTTTCAACGCAATGCTGATATTGTTGTCAGCAACAGTAATACCAAACACATCCTTAGTTTGAAAAATATCTAATTTTTAAGTGTTTTTTTAGAATAAAAATTGAAAACGTGCCGCTTAAATTTATTTTATGTCTAATTTTTTTTTATTTTTTTCCATTTTCCTTCACGTATATAATAAAAATGTGCTCGATAAAGGCTGCGAGAAAATACCCAGGAGAAGTCGACTGTACTAGATAGTCCAGAAGTGTAAGATGGTCCTATGGCATGCCCATGGCCATAATCATTTACTACACTGGTGGCCGTAACGTAACACAATGTAGTATGTAGTATGTACACAAATCAGTTTGGAAGTGCATAGCAGTGTTATCCACAATCTATGTAAAAAAATATATATAAGTATAGGTGTGTGCAAAAAATAATAATTGAATTAGAGAAAAAGAATGGAGATAGGAAGTATACGGTGAAGGATAGGAAAATTTTGAGTCAAGTATGGAACTGTTTTCTTAAAACTTATTAGTCCTCATCGTATTGTGTGAGTAAGAAATTATCACGGGTTAGAAGGTAGATGTTTAGAAACGGTGGTGTTTTTGTGTGTTTAACCCAACAACCTAGAGGTGTTTATATAGGGAGGAAAAATTTGTACACTATACAACTACCATAATTAATTAAAACGGGTTAGCTAATTAGGTCGGTGTAACCGACACAAATAAAAAACGTAATTCAATTTATTTGAAATTAGGCCCAGCGGAAAATAAAAAAGAGCAATACTAATTCGGCTTTATTCGGGTCAATTTTCTGCTACATTGATGTCCACACGTCGCACACGCGGGTAAACTCGAGGGCTCGCATTGCCTCTCGAAAGCACACAATTCGCACCCATGCACGCCCACGTAGGTGATGGAGCAACACATAAACAACACAATTGAATACTACATGTGGGTGGCTATATAAAACTAAGGAAATCTATTTTCCTTTTTAATGTGGGACTTAAGGTTTCATAACATATTTTTCACTCTTAAGGGACCATCTTCGGATAATCATATCTCACTCATCTCTTAATCATTTTGAGTGATTTAAAGTGTCTCGAAAAACTCTCGTGAAGTAGAGCACATTCCAAGCGTCACTCATTACACCACGCAACAATTAACAACTCAAGCGCGACTCAAAATGATTTGATAATGTGGAGTGTAATACCCATATTTTCTAACAAGCGGTGGGGATGAGTCACTGGCATTTGATGGGGGTGTTTAAGAGAATAACGAACTCAATGTTGACTCGTGGAGCTAGATACATCATACATGATAACATGATTGAGAGTCAGTTGACAACTCTGTTTGATTTTCTTTGAATTTGCCCATTAGCATGCTTGGATGCTAGTAGCTTTCTGTAGTTAATATGATGACAGCCGTCAGTGATCGTCAAGTTATAATTCTTCTTATTCTTAATCTTGTAACTGTGATTAGTTTAGTTCAATCTTCATTCTCTTCTATCTTTACTAATTACATATTCATGTTGTGTTTAGTAAGATGGAATGTAAAGGGTTGAGAAATTTATACTGGTTTTTGGGATGATCGGGTGAAGTGATTATAATTTCATTTTCTTCTTTCATTCCTTTCCTAATTATTTCAAGTAAAATTCGGTAATTTAAACTGAGGACGGTACCGTAGCATGCGTGTGCCTAATAATTGGTTTTCTTTTGTTGTTAAGGGGACAAGGGCAACTCCAAGAGTTGCTAAGATTTTTGGCCTAAATTTTGGTCTAAATTTGGACCGAAACAACTCTCTATCCTAACAGTTTAGTCTAAAATTTGGTTCAAATTTATATATCAATATTTTATTCTTTCAACTATTAATATATTATTATTTTAATAAATTGATACTAATTCATAAACCTATTAATTCAATTGGATCTGAAGTATTTTATTTGGCTCGGAAGGAAGATGAAGGTCAAGGATCATAAAATGATCATAATTATAATCAATATTATGATTATCTTGGAGGATTAAGAAATAATTTATTTCAGTGAATCGATATTTAAGTTCATATTATACTTTTGTATAAGTTGTATTTGCAATTATTTTTTATCAAGTGTAATCTTTATTTTATGTTTGATGTATTATTAATTTGAATTAAAACAATGCATGGTGTTTAAAATATTTTTGTTAAATAACTATTATATAAATAAGTGAAAATTACAAAGTATAATTAAAAAACTACTTAATACATATATATAATAACATTCAATCAACAAATCAACAAATATATAAAATATAAAAAGTTAATATTTTATTATTAAAAAAATTTAGGTAAATAGTGCCGGTCTAAATTTAAGCCGTCACTATTTACCGGCCTAAATTGGAACAGGACAATAGACCACAAATCGGTCCAAATTTAGCCTAATAGGCCACTCTTGGAGATGACCCAACTTCAAAAGTGACCTAAAATTCCAAATTTGGAATGATTTCAATCCAAAATCACCAAACAGTGGCCTAAATTCCAGTCCAAATTTGGACCGATGAACAGTGCATGTCCAAATTTGGACCGATACTATTAATCAGTCCAAATTTGGACCGATATTAAAATAATAATTCTTAGTATATTTACTTTACTTTATTGCATAAAATTTTAATTTCGAGTATTTATAAATGTAATTAATTTTGGAATATTATTATTAACTATTTAATACATTCAAACATTAAAATAAATATTACAATATAGAGAACTTGATTTGAAACGGAACATAAATAAAATGTAATATGAATTAAATTATCAATTTAGTCTGACAAATTAAATCATATAAGATTATATCTTATATCATATAAAAATAAAATAATTATAATTACAAAGACTTGAAATTTTAAAAATAACTATTTTAATATTTGGACCGAAATTTGGAGTTGAAGACAGGCTCGGACCCAAACTGTTGGAGTTGCTTTAATGAATGTGTTTGGGATAGAATGCTGCATTAACTATACTCTAATACATATTTTGTTTACAATTTTTCGTTTCATTTCTTTTTCATCTATTCTTAAGTAAACACAATGTTTGCGTACAAAAATAACTGCATTAACCTAATTACCGTGCACCGAAACATGGACGCTTCCTGAGTGACAATCAAAACCCACCGAAGAGATTTTTTGTGCATCTCCGTTCGTTACAAATATTTGATATTTGTAGGAGACATGGTTTATGGTGCGACAGTGCGAGTCAGGTATGTTTAAATAACATTGAATTCCTGCAAAGGACACTCTGCTATCTTCCAGGTCGCTTTAAACTTCTACTATGAGTTTTCTAATCTGACTTTTCAGTTTGCCTCTAGTTGAATTTCTCTTATCTGATTATGTAGAACTTTTTCTATAGTAAAATAAGAAGAAGAAGTTGTAAACAGTGAATATATTTCAGTCTATATTACAACTTGATTACTTTCTAGTACTCTAGAAGTGTATAACTGTATGCTGCCCACTTCCCACTGGGAAGTCTCAATCCTCTCTTTAATCAAACAAATTAGATAAATTTCAAAGTTTAGTTTAAGTTAGTGTCAAAATCGTGTCATTATAGTACATATAATTGAGTATTAAATTTGATGGGCATTGTCCAAATTGTGACAACTTGCTTAAAAAAGAGTGTTTACACCTATGAAATTGAGTTTTCAATGGTGTATTAATTTATTTTACCAAGTAATCCAAACATTTCCCAACTTATTGTGTCTCCAAGCACCAGTACATTTCACATCGAAGCAAACCAAAACTTTCCATCAGATTCTCAGAGTCAATAACAAGATAAAATTTGCACATTTTGGATTTGGGTTGTTGTGTTTGAACTCTTGTTTTGGTTGCCGAATATTAAAAATTCGACTTCTAATATATACAAGTGTAATTAAATAAAAGAAAAGAATGAACCCACAATTAGAGATATAGTACATACGATACTAAATACAAACCACTATATACTCCTCCTAGTATAATTTGCATAATTTTCTTCGATGGCTCTTCATGTTTTTTAGACAATATATTTTTTTAGTTAACTTAAATACGAAGAAATTGCTTCCAAGCCAACTGCTTGAAGGGGTGGGGGGGGGGGGCAATTTAACAACTAAAGTTTGAGGTGATTAGGATGTTATTATATGGTCTGTGGGATCAACTTTAATCTTCTAAGTTAGGGTTGTTTTAAGTTCACAATCGAATTTCTGTGACCTAATATTATCATAAGTGTGGGGTATACATAATATTATCAAAATTGATTTAATTTGAAGAAGATGGCAATATTCTCACTAATTTAGTTTGAAATGACTTTTTAAGAAGGTGGTATGGCATAATTGATCCGATGTTTATAGACGATTCAAACTTATAAGCAGTAAGAAACGTAGCTGGTTGATGAAGTGGTGATTAAAATACAACCCATTCAACACACTTAAGTACCCATATGATAAAGGGATCTAGGCCCCCGAATTTATAAAACATCAATTATTACATATACACGGGCAAGTTGTTGGTGGTGAGCCTGGTGACAACAACCTACGTGTGAAAGTATGGAACAAACTCAAACTGTCGTGTCCTCGTTTATGGCTAATCCTCATCATTTTCATACAACGCCAAACCCAATTCAATTGTATTGTATGCACACTATTATTTGTGCGTTGTTGTATCAAGAAGTCCAGGATACGACATGTTGTTATAAATAAATACGTAAATTTGTTTAAACTATGATTTTTGGCCTTTCCGTTATTCTGAAAATCGGTTAACTAACATTATTCGAGTAATTGGAATTCAGAAGTTAATCATATTCAGATTTAAACTAATACTCAAATGTTGAAAACAAACACTCATAACAATATTTGAAAATACACAACTCAGCCTAATATTATTGATAATCCCAGATCACCCCGGGACCTTCTCCTTGTAGGGTCCGAACTCAAACTCCTTTTAAGCTGTAACGATGGCCGTGTGGGGTGTAGCTGTAGGGTGGGAACCTACAAAACAGAACCGGAGGGGGGTGGCGTCCCCGCGGCACCTCCGGCGTGAGGATGAGAAAGGGTTTTGAGGAGAAGAAGGGCAAAGTTGGGATTATGCAGATATGTTTGTGAGGAGTACGTGTGTACATGTAAGTATATGCGAGAGAGAGAGAGTATATATGCTTGTAAAATCTAACCTTCCTTCTGTTCCACCTTTTATAGGCCTCCTACTAGGGTTTAGGGGTTTGTCCCTTTTCATCTGGACCGTAGGTTGGCCTTTTGGACTGTAGGGCATCTGGACGCCTGGGATGCGTCAGAGTACTATCAGATCTGGACCGTAAGAACGTCCTGGATTCCGGGTGCCTGGAAGGTGGTGATGTTGCCACGTGTCCTAGGCTCCCCAAGGTCAACGCTGAATCCGTCAGAGTACTATCAGATCTGTACCGTAGGAACGTTCTGGATCCCGGGAACCTGGACGGTGGTGATGCCGCCACGTGTCCTGGGGTCTTATGTTTGGGCCCTGGGCCTCTTTAATTGGGCCTGACTTATTATGGGCTATCATTTGCCCCCCACTCCCTTATGCGGGTTTACCCGGATGGGGGAGTAGAGTAATTGCCCTTGTGCCGCGGCGCCTTTGTAAAATTTTGGGGGTTGTTTGATTTGCTGTCCCCAAACCCCGGGGTAAAATGGGGATGAGACTCCGGGGTTAGCTTGGTTAGTCACTTGATTTTAGTTCAAGGTGGGGTTCCTTGAAATACTTTGGAAAATTTTGGGGGTTTGATTTATTGCCCCTAAGCCCGGGGTCACTTGGGGATGAGACTCCGGGGTTGACTTGGTTAGTCATTTGACTTTAGTTCAAGGTGGGGTTCCTTGAAATACTTTGGAAAATTTTGGGGGTTTGATTTGTTGCCCCCTAAGCCCGGGGCCACTTGGGGATGAGACTCCGGGGTTGACTTGGTTAGTCATTTGACTTTAGTTCAGGGTGGGGTTCCTTGAAATACTTTGGAAAATTTTGGGGGTTTGATTTGTTGCCCCCTGAGCCCGGGGTCACCTGGGGATGAGACTCCGGGGTTGACTTGGCTAGTCATTTGACTTTAGTTCAAGGTGGGGTTCCTTGAAATACTTTGGAAAATTTTGGGGGTTTGATTTGTTGCCCCCTGAGCCCGGGGTCACCTGGGGATGAGACTCCGGGGTTGACTTGGTTATTTGATTTTAAGTTCTAATTTTGGGCACGGTTTGGTGGGCAAGTACACTCCTGACATTTGATTTAACTGGACTCTGAAAAGCTGTCGCTGCAAACCCGGGATGCCAAGTGGCTGTTGGGATTCCAGCCGGGGTCAGAGATATACACCTGTTATGCGTATCGTTTGAGTGTACAGTTTTTTGTTTCCCCCCCTTTTTTGCCTAAAAAGACGCGTCGTGACATGATTGTAGTAGTGGTAATAACTGCTGCGGTTATTAATTTATCGCCAATCAATTGGAGCCACGTGGCCCCGACGGTTTCTTTAACCCAAAAAAAAAAACGCTTACACCTTCTTTCTTCCTTCTATAAATACCATCCTCTCCTCTCCATTTTTATTTTACGCAAACACTTCCACAGAGAGAGCCAAGAGAGATTTTTCGGAGCATTTCTTGTTGAAGCCACATTTCTTTCTCCTGCCCATTTGTAAGTATCTCGATTATTTTGCTTCCTTTTTCACTTTTCTCTTGTATTTTTGCGATGCATGTAGTTATTTTGCGCGAGTTTTTGCTTCGCCACTTTGCATTTCTTGCTCGTATGTCATGACCGCCTTGATGTTTTGGCCTTGAATCTTTGTAGTGTAGTTTTTGCGTAGCTTTTCCAATGGCTTTGTGTCTCATTTGTGTAAATAACATGGATTTTTGTAGTTTTGTATGCGAATAAGTGGGTTTTTGTAGTGTAAATAGTTGTAGATCCCGGGGTGTGTTCTTGATATCTGTTTTTTTGTTGTATATGTATGTATATGCTGCAGATCTTGTTTTTGGGGTAAGATACGTACATGCTTTGTTTCTAAACTTGTTCTGTTTTTTGTCTTGTTTTGTTGTTGGGTTCGGGTTTGGCATTGACTCCGGGGTGCGTTTACATAGACATGTGTAGTATATGCCAGGTAGTCGTTTTAAGCGTATTGCTACTCTTAGGAATCGGTATCCCGAGCGTCCTGTCGGGTTAGGTGAACTTAACTCCATCTACCCCTCTTCCTCTTCCAGCTGCAGTTCAGTAGAAATGCCTCCCCGGGTTGACCCGCCTCAACAAGTTTTAGCTCAGACCCTAGTATTAGGTCCCGGGGGTACCTTATCGAATCCGGATGGGTCGTGGGAGGATGTAGATGAGTATTTTGTCCAGTGCCGAGTGAACCCCAAGCCCCTGAGCTTTTATTACAGAGATTTATCCGAGGCATATGGGGGCCCGGATGGTTTGGGAGGCCGGGAGCCTTATAATGAGGATGAGATGGATAGGAAGTTCTTCACCGCCCCGGGTACTAGGTATGAGTGTGGGGCAGTTCATAGAGAGGTTCAGGAGAAATACACAGACGCCGAGGTAGATGGTGCCCTTAGGCTTGCCTTTAACCTTGATGACACCTACCAGTGGAGATGGCCTGAGGAGCATGAAAGGGTATACCACCGACCGGAGGGGGGATGGGTTGGAATTCCGCTTGAGCATCTCCGGGGCATGCGCCTCGGACTACATCAGTTCACCAAATCCCTATGCCGGGATGTTTATGGTATCCCTTTTACTCAGCTGGCCCCGAACTCGGTGAAATGGATCAGCTGGTTTTTAGCTTGCTGTCATGCCAAAAATTACCTCCCCACCTTCAAACTTTTTCATCATATTTTTAAAATTAAGAGATCCACCTCTCGGCCGATTTACGAGTTCATGTTTAGGATAGAGGATTGTGGGTATCCCTCTGATAAGATGGTGCTCCCGGTTAGTATGCTGACGTCGCTCAAGGGATGGCACCGGGAGTTCATTTTTGTCCGGGGTGGGGATCTGGAGTTCATGCCACTCCATAAACTTGAGATTAAAACAGATAGGTTTCCGGTCCAACGGCTCGGGCAAGCAGCTCTCGCGATGGTTTATGCCTTCTGTGGGGCACTTGGGACGCAGTGGACCCGGGACTATTTTACTAGCAATGAGAACATGCATGCTGCCGGATGTAAGTGTATTGTCTTTGCTTTATTTTGATACTGTAACTGTTTATTGATTGCTTGTATCCGGGACTGATTTCTTGCTGTTTTCCTTTTCAGGTATTCCGAAGTTGATTCCCTATCCCCCAAATATGTCTGCCCAACTTAAAGATCTGTCGGCCAAGCTGCGAAGGATTGGGGGAATGACTAGCGTGGATGTTGGGAAGAAGAAGGTTGGAGAGGGTGATGATACGGCCCGGAAGGCGGCGCCATCTCGCCCGGGGAGGACGACAATCGTGATCGATGAGCCCCGGTCCGAAGACGTGCAGCAGGGGGGTGTGATAAGAGTTCCAATGCCTCGAAAGAGGAAGGGCGTCCCTGCGGGTTCCGGGGATAACAGTGGCAATGTTTCTGAGGGCCCGGCTTCGAAGAAGGCTGCTATTGATCTGGCTCCGGACACTCCGGAGACTCTGAAGGCCTTGCTTGCTAGTTTTACCCCGGAGGCTCGCCGGAGGGAGTTGTTCGAGAATTATGCCAGCACGGCGGAGAGGAAGAAGTACAGGAAGGAGCCCTTTGATGATTTCCTGGTCGGGCTCCAGGAGGACATCACTGCTGTAAGCATTTTTCTTGTTTTCCTCTTGTACTCTTGTTTTTGTGTTGCCTAATCATGACTTTTAATGTTTTCAGGCTAACTCCCGGGTTGCTGGACTGGTTTGCATAACCCGGAGCCTTCAGGCGAAGGCTGATGCTGCCGAAGTCTATCAAGTTGAATCTGAGAGGCTATCCCGGGAGATCCGGGAGTTGAAAGAGGCCAGTGCAAGGGAGGCTGCTGCTCATAAGAAGATTATAGATGAGATCCGGGAGAGGCAGGACCGGGCTGAGGCTTCTGTCCGGGAGATGAGGGCTGAAAATCAGAAGTTGAAAGATGATCTTGCCGCCCGGCCTACCCCCGAGGAGGTTCTGGCAGGGTTCCGGGGGACTCCCGCGTATTTCGAAGAGCTGAATGACAAAGCCCTGGAGAAGATCCAGATCTGCTGGAAAGTTGCTTCGAAGTATCTCGGCGAGGAGCCTCAAGGTACAATAGACGTCTTCCTGGAGAAGTATATAGAAGAGGAGACCCGATTGGAGCAGGAAAAGGAAGCTGTCCGGGCAATGGAGTCTGGTGTTGGGACGTCCAGCGATGTTCCCTTCTTCTCCGGGTCGCCCCTTGCTGAGCAGCCTCCTTTACCAGTAGGCAATCCGGAGCAGCCTCCTTCGCCTCCCGCCGACTCTGCCGCTGAAGCTTAAAGATTCTGCCCTGTCGTGGCATGTAATTTTATTTCCTTGTTTTTAGCTTAAGTTATTCCGAACTAAGCCTTTTGGCTTTTTAGACGATTGTAATTTGAATCTTGTTTTGCCCTCCGGGGTGTGTTTTTCCCGGGTAGTTTAATATTATTATGCTCTGTTTCCTTCATATTGATTCGCATGTTTAGAGCTTCGGTCTTGGACACATGGGCTGTGTTTTAGTGGACCCCGGGATGGGGTAAAATTTTAACTTGATAGAAAAATATTTTATAAATATACGTTGGTAGTGTTTTGCGGTCCCCGGGATGGGGTGATTACATTTAACTCATGGGTTGAGTTTTTATAGGACCCCGGGCAGGGGTAAGTCTCCATTTGATAGAAATTTTTAAAGTACACATGGGCTGTGTTTTTGCAGACCCCGGGTTGGGGTAAAAACATTTAACTTTGACAAATTTTATAAGTACTCATAGGTTGAGTTTTTATAGGACCCCGGGCAGGGGTAAATCTCCATTTGATAGGAATTTTTAAAGTACACATGGGCTGTGTTTTTAAATCCGATGGTAAATAAATAAGCGACATAATGAAATTGATTCAAACTATGGAACACTTAAAGTAGAGTTTTTCATTCATATTGAGAGCAAAAATTACATTCTGGGGTGAATGAGGGCAATGCTTACATCAAAATATCATAATATAGATGTAGATGTGTTTCCAGGGTGTGCACCTTTTGCTTATTGGTAGAATTTCCTTAGGCGGGTTCCATGCCAGGTATTGGGGACCTCGGTTCCGCTGAGGTAGCTTAGCTTGTAAGTTCCCGGGCGGATCACTTCTTTGACTATATAAGGGCCTTCCCAGTTTGGCTGCAGTTTTCCCTGGTTAGTTGGGTCCGAGGCTTCAGTGTCCCGGAGTACTAGATCTCCTGCCACATATTCCCGTATTCTGGCTTTCTTCGCAAAGTAAAGCTTTGTTTTTTCCTTGTAGCTTTCCATTTTTTCCACGGCCCGATCTCTTACCTCGTCCAGGAATTCGAGGTTGGTCCTGAGGCCTTCTATGTTGGAGGCCTCGTCAAAGTTGGTCACTCTGTGAGAAGGGGATCCGGTCTCTATCGGTAACCGGGCTTCAGTACCGTAGGCGAGCTTGAATGGAGTCTCCCCGGTTCCCGTCCGGGGGGTAGTTCTGTATGACCATAGGACCTTCGGGAGTTCATCCGGCCAATTCTTTTTAGAGTCTTCCAGTCTCTTTTCCAGACCTCGGAGTATAATTCTGTTTGTGACCTCAACTTGTCCATTCCCTTGTGGATGGGCAACAGATGCTTTTTTGTGTCTGATCCCGAGTTCTTTTAGATAGGTTTCAAAATCTGAACCCGCGAACTGCGGACCATTGTCCGAGATTAAGACCATCGGGATCCCGAACCTCATTACAATCGTGTCTACAAACTTGATGCAGTCTTGTTGGTTAATGGTTCTCATAGCCTTGGCCTCCGCCCACTTAGTCATATAATCTATTGCTACCAGGACATAACGGAGATCCCCTCTCGCTCGAGGGAAAGGACCCATGATGTCAATTCCCCAGACAGCGAATGGGATCGGTGAGAGAACGGATCCCGGGAGGCTTGACCCCTGTTTTGGTACGTTGCTGAACTTCTGGCACTTACTGCATTTTTTGACATAGGCGAATGAATCAGCGTGAATTGTTGGCCAGTAATAGCCTTGTCTGATGACTTTGTAGGCTAGAGCTTTAGCCGCTAGGTGATCCCCGCAGATCCCTTCATGAACCTCACGGAGGCAGTAATCCGCTTCCTCCGGATCAACGCACTTTAGAGTTGGAGCAGAGAAGGTCCTCCGGTATAACTGATTGTTTTCTAGAAAGAAGCGTGCAGCCTTATACTTGAGGTACCGGGCTTTGTTCTGATCTTCCGGCAGGGTACCGTCCTTGAGGTAGGCTATGTAGGGCGTCATCCAATTCTCCGGGTTGCTAACACATAATACTTCTTGTCGATCGGTGCTGGGGGCTCCGAGTTCCTCGAAGTAAACCGAGCTGCTTAAATCTGAAGTATTCTGGACGAGCTTGGACAGCTCGTCTGCTTTCGCATTTTCTTCTCTGTTTATCTGTAAGATGGTCGAGTCTGGGATGGTTTCCAGGATTGCTCTAACCATTTCCTGATAGCGGGCCAATTTAGGATCTTTTGCGACATATTCACCATTGGTTTGTCTTACCACGATCTGAGAATCGCTGTAGATTGTTAAACTCGTTACTCCAAGGGTTTTGGCTAGCCTGAGCCCGGAGAGTAGGGCTTCATATTCAGCCTGGTTGTTTGTTGCTTTGAAGGCGAAGGTGATGGCCTGCTGAATTACGAATCCATCCGGACTGGAGAGGATCAGACCGGCTCCGCACCTTTCGGCTGTGGCCGAGCCATCAACATGTAGCGTCCAAAGATCCCGGTTGTTAGACTCTTTTTCTCCTTTGGAACTGGTTTCAGGCGTTTCGGTGGTTTCTGGAAAAGTACATTCCATGACGAACTCGGCCAACGCCTGGGCTTTTATGGTTGTCCTCGGGATGAATTTGATGTTGAATTGGCTCAATTCAATTGCCCAATTAACTAATCTCCCGGAGGCGTCCGGTTTGTGGATGATTTTGCGAAGTGGTTGGTTGGTGATTACTCTGATTTCCCTGCCTTGGAAGTATTGTCTTAGCTTTCTGCTCGAGTGTACGAGGGCCAGTGCGAATTTTTCCAGGTTGGGGTACCGGGTTTCGGCATCTTTCAGGACTTGGCTCGCATAATATACCGGGGTCTGTGTGCCATTCTCCTCCCTGATGAGTGCGGAGGATACTGCTCTCTCCCCGGCTGCGATGTATAGGTAAAGGGGCTCCCCGGGCTTTGCTTTTGATAAAATAGGCGGGTTCATCAAATGTCGCTTTACTTCTTCGAACGTTGTTTGACAGTCCGGGGTCCACTGTATTAGCTTTTTGTTTTGGGCCCCTTTCAACAGTTCGAAGAATGGTAGGCATTTTTCTGCCAACTTTGGAATAAATCTTCGAAGTGCCGCTAGGCATCCTGAGAGCTTTTGGATGTCTTTTTGAGTTCGGGGAACTGTCATTTCCATTATAGCTTTGATCTTCTCCGGGTTGGCCTATATTCCTCTTTCGCTGACCAGAAAGCCTAAAAACTTCCCGGAAGGGACCCCGAACGTGCATTTTTCCGGATTCAGCTTCATGTTGTACTTTCTCAAGTTTTTGAAACACTCCCGAAGGTCCTGGATGTGTTCTGAGGTTGTGACCGACTTGGCGATCATGTCATCAACGTAAGATTCCATGTTCCTGCCCAGTTGCTCTTTAAAGATGGTATTCATCATTTTTTGGTATGTTGCCCCGGCGTTGATTAACCCAAACGGCATCATAACAAAAGCGTAGACGGCCCGGTGCGTGATGAATGCCATTTTTGCAATGTCTGCCGGATTCATCTTGACCTGGTTGTAACCCGAGAAGGCGTCCATAAAACTTAACATGACATGGCCCGAGGTCGCGTCTATCAGCTGGTCGATATTGGGCAGGGGGTAAGAGTCTTTAGGACATGCTGAATTGAGGTTTGTATAATCCACGCACATTCGCTACTTGCCGTTGGGTTTTTTGACCAGCACAACGTTTGCTAGCCAGTCCGAATACTTAATTTCACAGATTATGTCTGCCTTTAACAACTTCTCGACTTCTTGGTCGATTGCCTGTTGCCTTTCCGGGGCGAAGTTCCTTCGCTTTTGTTTGATTGGTTTTTGCTTTGGATCTACATCCAGGCTGTGCATGGCCACGGATTCATCGATTCCTGGCATGTCTTCCGGGGACCAGGCGAATACGTCAGCGTGTTCTTTTAGTAGGCCGATAAGCTCCTTTTGGAATGTGGTTTCCAATCCTTTTCCGATTTTGATTTTTCGGGTGGGGTTCCCGGGTTCCAAATCTACCTGGATTGTCTGTTGGGCCGGTTCTACCTTCGTCTTTTCCTTGCTCTCTACAAACTTTTGAATCCGGGCGTCAGCGTTGGTTACGCTGTATCCGGAGTCTTCGATCATGTTCACATCCATACGGGGCCTTTTACTAAGGTGTTCTCGATGCTTCTTTCTGCTTTGTCCCTTGGGCAGGGACATTATTTTCTTCCGGTTTTCGGGTTCCGTTTCTGCCATGACGAGTGCTTGACCATAGCATCTACCAGCCATTTCCCTATCTCCTTTCAGTTCTCCAGTGCCTCCTGGGGTGGGGAACTTGAGTTTCAAGTGGATAGTTGAGGGGATCGCCCTGAGCTTGGTGATAGTGGGCCTACCGAGGATCATATTGTATGAGGAGGTTGCGCTTATGACATAGAATTTCATCATATGGGAGATCACTCGAGGTGCGGTTCCAAATATGATGGGAAGATAGATGATACCCCGGATTGGAATCATGGTGTTCCCGAATCCGTACAAAGGGTCTTCAAGACAGGGATCCATTCTGAGGTGTCCGAGCTCCATCCTGTTAAGCGTGTGCTCGAATACGATATTAGCAGATGAACCATTATCAACTAGGATTCTTTTTACCTCGTTGTTTGCGACATCGAGGGTCACTACTAATGCCAAGTTGTGATCCGGATCGAGGCCCTCATAATCAGAATAAGAGAAGCAAATTGGTTCATCCTCCTGAGTCTGGATCATCATCACCTCATTCTCCCGATCCGGGCTTCGCGGTGGAGAGACTGTGCCACCGAAAACAACATTCACCACATTTTTCCCTCTTCCCGTGGCTCTTTCTTTGTCATTCGGGCCCCTTTGAAGATACTGGTTCATGTTTCCTTTCTTGATTTGGTCTTCTATGAACATCTTGAGGGAGAAACAATTTTCAGTAGTATGGCCATGATCTTCGTGATAGCCACAATGCTTGTCCCGGGCCCTGTTTTCGGGCGGCGCTAGCAAGGGTTTCGGCGGATAATAAAATGGTTTGCCCTTGACTTCACGCAAAACGTCGGCCCGGGGCCTGTTGAGGGGTGTCCACTCTGGTTCCGGCTTGGGTTCCTTCTTGGCCTTTTGTTTCCTTTCGTTTTTTCTTAATTCGGGGGACATTTCCCGGGGTGGGGTTCCCCGGGACTGCTGAATGTAGTTGGCTTGTCTGTCAAGCTTGTATCTCTTGTCTCTCCGGGACGACGAGCGTCGCTCCGGAGACTCGTCGTCGTCTTGTATTCTTCTGTTCATCTTCATTGATTTGAGGAAGTCATTTTCCTTTATGAACTTTGATGCCAACGCGTATGCTGACGCCAGGCCTTGGGGTTCCCTGTGAATCAGGTCTTTGACATAGCCTTCACAAGATATCGGGTGCAAATTTCTTCGAAAGATGTTTACTGCCTCCTTTTCTTCTAAGTTGGAGAGTTGGTTGATTGCTTCCAGGAATCTTTTGATGAATTCCGGAAGGGGTTCCTTGCTTCTTTGTTGAATTGTTTCTAGGTGACACATCTGCAGCTCGTTCATTCGGTTGGCCCTAAATCTTTTCAAAAATATCTCGCGGAAGTCTCTCCAGGAGTCCACACTCCGGGATGGTATGCGGCTGAACCATTTCTGAGCGCCCCCCTTCAGTGTCGATGCGAAGAATCGGCATCTAGTCAGGTCGCTGTAATCATAAATATTGGATATTTGCTCAAAATAGTTCAGATGCTCTTCAGGGTCAGCCAGCCCGTCAAAAGAGTCGAAATTGAAATGCTTCAGCCCTGACTCTCTAGGGGTGGCTTCCAGACTCTTTGTGAATGGGGTCGCTGCTGCCCCTACTTCCATGTCGCCCTCCACTTTCCTTTTAAGGTCTCGAAGGGCCCGGGCCATTTGTTCTTGCTTGGACTCCTTCTCCGGTTCTGAGTCTGAGGAAACGTGAATCCGGTGGGCCCTTTTCTTTAGTTTGGCCTCCTCCTCCCGGATCCTCCTTTCTATAGATTCTTGGGCTTTAGCCTCTTCTTCTTTCCGGATTCTCTCCCGGAGGGCAGCTTTTCTTATTTCATCTCTGGCGTCCTCTGGTGGCTTTTTTAAATTCTTCGCAATCCGGTCGAAGACGGATCCCCGAGATTCTCCGGACTGTTCTTTAGACCGCTCTCGCTGATCCCCTGGGCGGGTCTCCGGCTCGGCGTTCTGCTTTTCCTTCCACAAGTCCATAGCCGCCTGTATCTGTTCCGGGGTCATGCTTCCCAATGGGCTTGTGGTGATCCCTGTGTGTTTGTGGGCAGCTTTTTCAATGACTAACCTCTGATCTCCTGGTTGGAGATTTTGAGAGGGAGTCCGGGTTATGGGGAACCCTTCGTCCAGGTCTTCCGTGTCTCCATCCCTGGGTTGGGGAGGAGACGATAGGAAAGAGGTGGACACTGCTGCTTTGCTTTTTCTCGTAGTCATGATTACTTGGAAATGCTATGAATTTACAATAATAAACCTTGTAGAAACGGGTCTGAGAGATGGGTATTAGGGTTCTTACTGGGAGATGGTGTTTCGTATTTCTCGGAGGTTCGCCCCCTCCTTCTAGCGCCAATGATAATCCCAGATCACCCCGGGACCTTCTCCTTGTAGGGTCCGAACTCAAACTCCTTTTAAGCTGTAACGATGGCCGTGTGCGGTGTAGCTGTAGGGTGGGAACCTACAAAACAGAACCGGAGGGGGGTGGCGTCCCCGCGGCACCTCCGACGTGAGGATGAGAAAGGGTTTTGAGGAGAAGAAGGGCAAAGTTGGGATTATGCAGATATGTTTGTGAGGAGTACGTGTGTGCATGTAAGTATATGCGAGAGAGAGAGAGTATATATGCTTGTAAAATCTAACCTTCCTTCTGTTCCACCTTTTATAGGCCTCCTACTAGGGTTTAGGGGTTTGTCCCTTTTCATCTGGACCGTAGGTTGGCCTTTTGGACTGTAGGGCATCTGGACGCCTGGGATGCGTCAGAGTACTATCAGATCTGGACCGTAAGAACGTCCTGGATTCCGGGTGCCTGGAAGGTGGTGATGTTGCCACGTGTCCTAGGCTCCCCAAGGTCAACGCTGAATCCGTCAGAGTACTATCAGATCTGGACCGTAGGAACGTTCTGGATCCCGGGAACCTGGACGGTGGTGATGCCGCCACGTGTCCTGGGGGTCTTATGTTTGGGCCCTGGGCCTCTTGAATTGGGCCTGACTTATTATGGGCTATCACATTGGTAATAAACACGTTGAATTATGTTCTAAAAGCAATCCTCATCCGAACCGAAATAGCATCAACGAAAATGTCGGAAACATCAAATAAATTCTCAAAAAAGTTATAAAATGTTATATGTTAAATTTTTATTGGCTAAATGAAAATAAACACTCCTACATTTATAACAAAAAGCAGTAATAAAATCATTACACAATACACACTAACAAAGACATATCATTTTATAATAATTTTGTGTACAATTTTTGTACATCTAACCTTACTCTAATATCAACTCTGCAAGTGAATTGAGGTGGATGGCAACGGGGGAAACAGGGATAGTGAAGGGGGCTAGTTGTTGTGGCTCCATTGTTACGAAAGAGCACACGAACTTCCAAAACCCCCCCCCCCCCATACATCAACAACTACACCCTCCGCTACGTACGAATACTCGAATACATGCTTGATACATAAATATATTTAACTCTATTTACTCTAACAGGAGTAGAAAAGTTCTAAATACATAAATGTTCTTACGTCTACAAATTGCATTCATCAACAAATTATTAGAATTAACTTTTGAGCTAAACTCGCCCTTGTTGAGTTGTTGTAAAGAAAAAGGAGATTATGTAGTAGTTGTTTTTTTGGTAGATGAGTATATAGTTGTTATTCTAAAGCAAAGATGAGTATCACTGCTTACTAAAGGTACAAGCCTAGGGATTATGAATTCCAAATTTACAGGCTCGCCCAGCTTTACAGCCTTTAAATTTTGCGAAAAGAGTATAAAAGTTAAAATTTTGAGTATATTCTCATTATTTCAATTTTCCTGGCCACATAAAATTTGAAAATTGCTTTCAAACACGAGGGAATATATTATGGCAAAAAGCTGTAATCAGGGGAGGGTTAGGGTACATCACACATGTACTCCCCTATATAAACACATCACACTTCAATTATCACCTTCACTTAAACACCACCTACACACACATACCATAATCTAAAACCTTGTTTAAACTCAAAACCCTCCTTCCATGGCAACTTCACTTCGACTTCTTGTCTTAAACATAATAATAATCATAACCTCTGTATCTACATGTTCTTGTAAAAACACTCCATCTTCTCTACTTCTACCGCTCAAAACCAAGTTTATTCCATCAGGGTCACTGCCAAAACCACCGAACAAGCTCTCTTTTCACCACAATGTGTCTTTAACAGTCTCACTTACTGTTGGATCACCACCTCAACAAGTCACTATGGTTCTTGACACTGGTAGTGAGCTTTCTTGGCTACACTGTAAGAAAACACCAAACAGGCCCCTAACTTTTAACCCACTCTCCTCTGTTTCTTACACTCCTATTCCTTGCTCTTCACCTACTTGTAGGATCCGAACCCGGGACTTTACCTCACCCGTTTCTTGTGACCCGAAAAAGCTTTGCCATGCAACTTTGTCTTATGCTGATGCTTCTTCTGTTGAGGGTAATCTTGCGGCCGACACTTTCCGGGTCGGATCACTGGACCAACCCAGAACGGTGTTTGGATGTATGGATACTTATTCAAGTTCGAACCCAGAAGACTCGAAGACTACCGGGTTAATGGGTATGAACCGGGGCACCTTATCATTTGTTACGCAGATGGGGTTCCCAAAATTTTCGTATTGCATATCGGGTCGGGACGCTTCGGGTATTTTACTGTTTGGTGAAGCTAAATTTTCTTGGTTGCAGCCTTTAAATTATACCCCTTTGGTTCAAATGTCTACTCCTTTGCCTTACTATAATCGGGTTGCCTACACGGTTCAATTAGAAGGCATGAAAGTTGCGGGTCGGGTTTTACCATTACCCAAGTCCGTTTACGTGCCGGACCATACCGGTGCGGGTCAAACAATGGTAGACTCGGGTACACAATTTACATTTTTACTCGGTCCAGTTTATACCGCGTTGAAAATGGAATACTTGAGACAAACGAAAGGAGTATTACGAGTTTACGAAGACCCGAATTTCGTGTTTCAAGGGGCAATGGACTTGTGTTACCGTGTCGAAAGTAGTCGAAAAATAATACCGGTTTTACCGACAGTAAGTTTTATGTTTCGGGGAGTGGAAATGAGTGTATCGGGTGAAAGGTTATTGTATCGGGTGCCGGGAATGAGAGTAGGAAACGATGAAATTCATTGTTTAACATTCGGTAATTCGGAATTACTAGGAATGGAAGCGTATATAATTGGGCACCACCATCAACAAAATTTGTGGATGGAATTTGATTTGGAAAAATCCAGGGTTGGACTGGCTGAGGTCAGGTGTGATTTAGCAAGTCAACGTCTTGGACTCAATGTTTAGGACAAACTCAATTGCATTCGACTTGGTAGTTTTTTAAGTGTACATTTCGACACGCTCTCCGTGTGTGCTTGTACATATATTGTCAATATTTTTATTTTTATTTTATTAATTTTGTGTCTTTTTTATAGGAAAAAAGGGCCTAACTGTTCAAACCCCCAGTTTACAAATTAGTCAAATATTGAATTTTAATATTATGCCTTTTTAATTTTTTCAACATATTTATTAGTGGGGAAATCATTTAATTTGTGTAAAATGGTTTCATACCCGTTTGCTAAATCTTACTTATTATTACTGTAGTTACTCCTAAAATTAAAATTATAGTCAAGAACGTGGTAAGCAGAACAACTAAAAAAAATAGTTTCTCAATATTTACTCGGTTTGAAATTTCAAACCCGCAGAATAATTTTAAAATATATAAAAAGTTATACTTAGAATCGATTAAGTGAATGTGGATAATTTCGTGATATTTACAACCTGTTTTAGGTTCTGTTTGGTATTGGTATTGCTGTTGCAGACAGCAACAGCAGCTTTTCGCTGAAAAGCAGTTGAAAAACTGTTTGGTAAAATTTAAAAGCTGTTTTTCGGAAAAGTGTTTTTAGCCTAAAAGTTAATGTTAGGAAAAGCAAGTCACCCCATGCTTTTGTAAAAAGCTGCTTTTGAGCTGTTGCGGAAAGTAGATGCTGATTTCATTATCAAACCTTACCAAAAGCATCATTATTTTTAATTTTTTGCATCAAAACATATACGTATCAAAAAAATTACCAAACAGTCATCTGATTTTTACAACAGCACTTTTTTTAGCAGCACTTTTCCTAACAGCACAATAATTTTTAACAGCAATCCCAAACAGAGCCTTAGTCTCTTTTAAAGAGAAAATAAACTAAACCATGCTAAGTGGAATTATCAAATTATTGACCATTCGTTTTATTGAGATACAAAGAATAATTTTTTCCACAAAAGTAAAGTTTTGTTATTTCGGGAAAAATGAATTAAATAAAACAGCATATATGGTATTAAAAAAATTGATGGATTAGCTCAGCTAGCTGATTATAGAGGTATTTCGTTTGATTATGGACCGGCACACTCTCCTATGGCCACAGGGCGACAGTCTGTCAGTTTAACAACCCAATGCTACTGCCTACTGCCCTACTTTCAGTGTCATTGCTGCCCACAATCTGCACAAAACCATTTTTCTATTTAAACTTCTTTGTCCTTTTTTAACCCTTTTATATTTTTAAATTTAAATACTAATCGATATAAGTACATCATAATTTAAATATTTTTCTAATCTATCTTTCTTAAATATGTTCATAAGTAGTTAAGTTGTTTGTGTTAATATAGTGATTGAGTTCTTGTATGGCTTGTTGAAGATAGTAGTTTAATACTTGTATTCTGTGTAAGTTTGTTATAGCACAAAAAAAATGTCCAATATATATCCTATTTTACTTTTCAGTTTAACTTTTAAGAAAGTTATAAAAAAATAATTATAAAATAGTGCCGAGCCATTCCCTAAATTCTAAGGAACCATAATTATTCTCTCAAAATAATATAATCCACGTCTCATTTTTCTTATTCATTAATCAAATTTAGCTTTTACATGTTTAAATTAATAAGTATGAAAATTATTCTATTTTACGTTTAAATTGTCAAAATGACTAAGATTTGATCAAATTAATAAGTATGAAAATTATTCTATTTTACGTTTAAATATTTTATAATTAAAAATAAAGTAAAATTATACCAAGCAAAAATATATCTAATTTCTTTTAAAATGTAATTTTCAGTTTCTAAAAAATATCGTAAAAAGAGTTTTAGTCTTAATAAAGATAATGATATGTTTGATTGTAAAAAAAAGTACAAATAATTAAGAACGAAGATAACGGGTGCATTTTTTGATATAGTTTGAGCAAGTTTAATGGTGTAAAATTATAGTATTGTGCTATTTTAGCACAAGATATAGAACACCATTAAAATGATAAATTTTAATTTTATAATATTATTATATAACAAAATATATCATATTATTGGACTTACTTTAATTTGTGCTAAATATAGAATAAAAGATAGTTGGAAGTGTAATTTCCATTTTATCTTAACTTATCAAAAAGTAAAAAGTTAAGAAAAAAAATAAATTTGTATCAAAATAATGGAATATCTGAAACGTCGATAAAATTAGAAATAAAATATATAACCAATTATTAAAATTATGATATTATTTTAATATTAAAATTATTTTTGATACCAAATAATAATAATAATTACTCTTATTTTTAATTCATTAATAGACATCGTCGAAGACTCAAGTATGAAAAAGGCGGACCAGAGTCCCAGATTTGAGGCGGCAGAGAGATAAATACATATATTCTGACAATGATTCAAAACAAGTTGCAGATGCGGGGCCCAAATTGGAAGCACGTGTATGACTGAGATGTCAAATTGTACTCCGTATAGATAATATCCTGTCCTAAAATCTGAGTGATATATAGTAGTCGTAATAGTAATAGTTTAAGTATATTTAGTTTGTTCACTCGTTAACCAGCTAGACACAGCTGTTGTTGAATTTGACCAATCGTGTCTATATCGATATCTGTCTCCACCAAAGTTACATTTTCTGCTATTTCATCTGCTCCCCTTAATACACATAGATATTAAATATTTGACACTTTTTTTTAACTAATTGACGTAATCGATTGAGCACCGTCAAATAATTAAAATGATTATTAATTTATCGCTTATCGTCTCAAATTCTAGACTAATTTTGGAGAGAGGTAGCATATTGTCTCTTTGCTATATCTTATATAAATTAAAATTTATACTTTAAATTGTACATCCACATTTAAATTCGTACATCCCCATAGAACTTAATATAATATCTTGGAGTGACAAGTACCTAAAATTCATATCTCAACAATTGAACTACAAGAGATGAGTAAATATTTGACACTTAAAGCTAATTTAATTGTAAAAAAAGTACCTTCTAAAGGTGTTTAATTACGTTTTAGATACTCGATATTTAATTAAACTTAAAAAATACCTCTTATATCTTATTAATTTTTGACTTAAAATATCAAATTAGGATTCGGAGAGAATTTTTTGCTTTAAATCTAGATTAGAAAAATTGTAACGCCCTCCAGACCCGGGGTATAAGTCTGGGGATTACTAGCTAATTACCAAACATGTACAATCTGATTAACAATTCATAAAGAAATGAAACTAAACCCCTTTAACACTAATTATGATCTTTTTAGGTTGAAGTATGAAAACAAGAACCACTAACTACTTTATTACAAACCAAATTTAAATTCTCACAAACTCTTTTTATTACAACCCATTGTCTACTTCATTTTAAACTAAGTTCAACTTTTATTCAAACACACACACTGTCTATAAACACTCCACCTGTTCGGGCAACTCAAAAATTTCTTCCTGGATTGGGATCAACACCTTGGGTATGAGAGGATCCCGAGGCTTGACCCGCTTCTTTACCACTCGAGTCCTGATGGGTTTCATATTCCTTCTTAACTGAAAACAATAAGGTGAATAACAGCAAAAAGGGTGAGTCAAAAATTGCTCAACAAGTCAACAAAATATAAACAGTGTTAAAACATTTTAAATGAATCCGTAATCCCGGGTATATCTGCAAAGATATAACCCCACAAGAATAGAAAGAAGGTCATTACTGGCGAGTACAAATGAACTAAACTGGACACAAGTTCGCATCTATATTCTGCTGATCAGTCATAATATAATGCAGATCTATATCTCAATATATAGATCCGGTCGGGTACCCAGGCACTACGACCCATGTTGAGGCACCAGTCATATCCCGGTCCTCAGGATTAAGACACACTCAATCCCAAAAATATCATTATCCAGTCCATCGCTTAGCAACCGGAACAATCAGTATGCTTTGATATATTCTAATCACCAGAATATATCAATCTCAATGTATCATCAACGGGATATGAATAAGGAATTCAAAGAAACGGGGAAATCAAGAATCGAAATGAAATATGAACAAAGCAATAACAAGTGTGTATCAGTGATTAAGAACAAGAATCAAAAGAGTGCAAATGTGATAAGCATTTGAATAAATGTCACTATTCTGAAAATAGAATAGGGGAAAAACTTGCCTTTGGCGCGATTCACTGCAATTAGATCACTTTCGTCTATCACCTTTGACTAATACCGACTCAATCTACCTGGCTGGCTTAGTTTCTGTTAGAGAAATAGACTGATTAAGTCATTTCGAACTTCAATTGCATCTTGAATCGACTTCACACCGTTCCTAACACCTACCCATGCGCTTATGACTGACTCATGTATTACTTATTAGCAATTAAGACTCAATTAACCACGTAATACACATAAGCACATAAGCACATAATCATTTTTAT
Organism: Apium graveolens; assembly: GCF_009905375.1. Taxonomy (NCBI): domain Eukaryota; kingdom Viridiplantae; phylum Streptophyta; class Magnoliopsida; order Apiales; family Apiaceae; genus Apium; species Apium graveolens. The sequence goes on along the minus strand of NC_133656.1, from coordinate 165,339,637 downwards.
AGTTAAAATAATTTTTAGAACCAAAATGGACTCGCTGACCGCTCAACTGATCGTTATCTGACTCGTTTCTCATTTTTCTGGAATTTTTCGGACTCGTCTCGGCACGCATTTCGACTGATAATCAACAATTAACAAAATCAACTACTTTCTAGAAGAAATTAAACTTTAATATTATTTTTAATGAAAAGAATTCATTTTTCTAAGTCAACAGGATTTCGTTTTACTCGAATCAGACTAACGGTTTAATTATTTTCAATTAAACACTGATAATTCAATTTATTATTTATTATAAATAATTATTACCAATTTTTAAAACTCAAAAATAATTTTAAAATCATTATTTAAGATAAATCAGAAGTAAAAATGATTTTTATATAATTTTTGGAATTAAAATGAATTTATTATGATTTATTGAAAATTATTTGATTACTTATCAAAATAACTAATCATTTTTAAATAATTAATAAATAGTTAATAAATAATAAATAATAAATAATTAAGAAAATAATTCAATCTGATTTTTAGAAAATAATTCAGAATTATTTATAATATAAATTAATTAATTAAATAATTAATTAATCAATTTATAAAATAAATAAATCTGATTTTTAAAATTAATAAAATTAAAATTAAAATTCCAGAAACATATGTGAAAAAACAATTCCTGACAAAATCAGATCAAACCCGGGTTGCAAATCGGGTTGCAACCCGGTCACCAAGAACATCCCGGGTCGGGGATGAACTCACCAGAAAATTTCCAGATTCCGGTGGGTTTCCCGGACTCCAGCGACTATGTTCCTGGCCAAACGGACACCGTTTGGTACCGTTTTTGATCCCAAATCATTCCAAATTACTCCCCCAATCTGTTTCAGGCCAAAATCGACCAAAAACATCCCTGCAACAATTTCTCCGATCAAAACCGACTTCAACTCCGGCCAAAAACCCATCTTTTGATTCTGTAAACCAAACTCAACGTTCTATAGTGGAAATTAAAGCTATGAACACATATAATCAAAGCCCTAAACTTTCATGAACCAAAGATTCACAGAAATCATCGAGTTGTTTTTTGAAAATCTGACATAAAACATAGAAATCGTGAATCACTATACAGACATCGTTCGATCAATTAAACACCATGAATCAACTGTAAATCATCTAACAAAGCTATATCAATCATCAAAACATCAAAATAACCCTGAAATCAAAAAGTCCTAATTCGAACATAAACCCTATAATTTGCAAATCAAAAACTACGAATTAAAACATGAAATTGATGCTAAAAATGGAAGGAACAGATCAAAACCTTCGATTTGGATACTCGAATCACACGATTTGATGAAGAAATCAGCCGGAAATCACGGTTTGATTCTCGACCCGATTCAAGTTCTTCCCGACCCGAATTTCAGAGAAAATTCTGATTTTTAATGATTTATTAATTATAATTAAATAATAATTAGGCTATTTTTAGTAGTAAAATGAATACTCCTAAATAAAATTAAGGGGCTAATTATACATCTAATAAAAATATCTGGCCCTAATTTTTATAATTTTTGAGTATTAAAATTTAATTTATAAATATTTTATATATGTAATATATATGCCAAAATTTCCCAATAATTGTGAATAATGCAAAAATGCAAAGAAATAATATATATGAAAGTCCTATAATTTTATAAAAATAAAAATATGATTTTTGTGGGGTTTTTAACACCCAATGGGGTCCGGAAAACTCATTTTTCGTAAAACGAGAATATTTATAAAATGTCTAGATGTTCAAAATAATGCGACGGTAAAAGCCGTTTGATGAAAAATAAGGCCCATTATTTTATTTGAATTACTGGCTTTAAAATCATGGTTTGGGTCGTAAAACGTTTGAAATGAAAGCGATGAATGCAAAATAAAATATCTGAAAAATATCCTAAAAATACAGAAATGACACAGAATGCCCATAACACGTAACAATTAGGTTTTGATAGATAATCACACATAAATGACACATCAACACACCTTATTTATTATAAATATGATATAATACAAACAAAAATTTCCCAGACGTTACAAAAATTGGGAGATAAAGAAGTAACATTGTATTTTTGAGTTAATCAAAATTCAAAAATAATCAAAACAACATGCTTAATCATTTCATAACAAAGCTTCCCAATTATCCTCTTCATATACACACGTATATATCTTCATTCTATCGCAATTTATATTTACGTACATTCGAGATGTACGAGCAACAAGATGTGTCGCGAGATCTTGTTGAATTGTAAATATCTAGTCCTTGAAATATGTATCATGTCGAGCCTACTATCATTACACTCTAGTTCATTATATTTTATGCTCTCCTCAGAAATTCAGTCGCATTAGGAACCAAAAATCCGTATATGTCAAAGATAAACGACATTTAACTGTGCAGATTATCCCCACACGCTTGATCATACTTAATAATGTTCGGTTCAGATGCTTTAGTTATCGTCTGACCAATTAAAAATATCTCATTATCAAAACTGCTAAGCGGGAAAACTCTTATAAGATTAATACAAAAATGTTTTCCTGTATTTCAGCCGTATGCCAAAACATCAGCTGCTGTAAGAGTCGTTCTAACTTCCCCATTAGGGGTAAGAAAATTTATCGGTGCCTCTTTCTTAGTCGGAATCCCTGCTCTTCAAAGAATATCGTACGACACATATATGACCATGTCATAACGATACTTAAAACATGGCTCCTTCTGACAGCGAACAACATGCACTCCAAATCTTAGATATTAAGTGCAACACAGAGGGGGATGAATGTATTTTCTTGATTTTTAGCCTGTTTCAAATTTATTTGGATATGGTGAACAAAGCAGTTTATGATTGGTAAAGATATTATGTTAGCAGAATTAAAACAATAAGCACCGTAAACACAATATTTCAAAACTCACTTAATTTGTATTAATTAAGTTTGTCTTACTACAAATATTGTGTTCTTAAAAATATAAAACTCAACTTCTTTCTTAAGAGAGTACTAGAAAATTTAGATCTATTTGTTACCTCTAAAAACAAAGAACCAGTGTTTACTTTATAGATTAGTAAACACAGGTTTACACAACATGTAATAAGATGTACTAAACCCTTTTCTAAGCTATCTCTGAATCTTTCTATTTTTGGCTTAATAAATCTTTTCTAAGTTATCACAAATTCATGCCTGATAAGAAGACAACCCCAAGCTAAAATCAAAATACATAAAAATTGACATATTTGACAAATTTCAACATTTGTACATTGATCAATTACATTAGTTCAATAATATAAAAACTAGGTGAAATCTTCATAGCTTGGTTATTTCCTAATGACGTCCTTGAGATTTATAAGCACATTGAGTTCTTCAATAATTTATGCCCCTTTCAAGGCTTCTATCAGTTTGAGCCAATCATTCAGTTTGTAACCATTGGGTTAATTAGCTCTGAATCTTGTATAACTGCCAATCTTTATGTTTAGAAAGTGTCCATCTTTTAAAATTCTGCTCATTCCCTTTGCCTTGAGCTCATTTGATCTTTGTTCAAACATAGCAATTTCTTCTGCATACTTCATATCCATTCTTCCTTTTCAGCCCTTGCTTTTACATTTCTTTCATCCCTTTCTCTAAGCCATACATACATCACATCCTTCCATGCCCTTGAACTTTTTTCCTTATCCTTCATTAAGCTAATCATCCTCTTAAATTTGTAGTTGAAAGTGTATCCATTAACTTCTTGCTAAGTAGAGTGATGGAGTCATCCTGATAATAGATTATGACTTCTCTCAATGATACAACCTAAACTTTGACCATTTCTTCAGATAACTGTTGAAAGTAGTCATCATCTGTGATGCACCAGTTTAAAGATAGAAAATCAGCCTGATTAAATCAATTCCAAATAACCCCCTTACTAACTTGCAACTTCTTTGGTTTTCTCTCAACAGTCTTGAAATGAGTCTTGATTGGTGGCTTAAATGAAGGTAGGTTTGAGATTTTCTTTAAGGTGGTTTGGCTAGAAGTGATTGGTATTTTGAGTAAGGTGTTTGCAATTTGTTTGTACACAAGTTTAGGCTTAGAGGTTAAAGGTGGTTGTGTGTTTGAGCTTGCAGGCTTAAAGGTTTAAGTATGTTAAATCTTGACTTGTAGTTCTTGGACATTTCGTTTCTTTGAATCCCATTCTCCACCTTTTCTACTTCTTTTTCCATCATCTTTCTGGACATCTTTACTCTTCTTTTTCTCATAGACCTTGCTGTCAGTTGCCAGAGTGAATGAAATTAGTTCAGTGTACACAAGATGACTATGATGACCTCAAGTCTAAGGATACTTGTACAACTATCACTATGTGAACATCTGCTGACACGTGAGTGAACTCCATCAGTTGTTTAGCTGTGTGAGTCATGTTCAGTGAACTTATTATATAATAAGCACCTACATACTAGCTATAGTGTCACCACACAAATGTCTATGAGAACAGACATCCTTCATAATGAAGCAAACATAGTATGTACCGATCAGTTAGTAATTATACGACCAGGAACTATTTAAGTTCAGAGTTATTATCTTTTAGGTCCCATTATTATGATCTCATCATAATCCATAAAAAGCTTTACTCTAAAATATGTTATATCTTATTTAAACACATAAATAGATAAAGCCCGCAATAAAACCAAAACAAGTTTTTTTATTAATATCAATGAAATCAAAACAGATTACATAAAAGTTATTCCTAAATCATCATACATGATTGGACTTAGGACACATCTCTTTCAATCTCCCATTTGTACTAAAGCCAATCACTGAAAGGAATATGACCTAAGTCCAATCATGTATTAGGATTTAGGAATAACTTCCTGTGTAATCTGTTTTGATTTCATTGATATTAATAAAAGACTAGTTTTATTTTTATTACGGGCTTTATCTATTTAAGTGTTTAAATAAGATATACCATAGTTTAGAGTAAAGCTTTTTATGGATTATGATGAGATCATAATAGCGAGATCTAAAAGATGATAACTCTAAACTTAAATAGTTCCTGGTCGTAGGATTACTAACTGGTAATTAATAATTCACAGAGATCGGTACATACTATGCTTGCTTCATTATGAAGGATGTCTGTTCTCATAGACATTTGTGTGGTGACACTATAGCTAGTATGTAGGTGCTTATTATAGAATAAGTTCACTAAACATGACTCGCCCAGCTGAACAACTGATGGAGTTCACTCACGTATCAGCAGTTGTTCACATAGTGATAGTTGTACAAGTATCCTTAGACTTGAGGTCATCATAGTCATCTTGTGTACACTGAACTATGCTTTAGTTTAGTTCTTAGTCTCCAGGGACAATTATTAGGGCTCTACTAGGTATAGGAATTTGTACACGAAGATAGTGTATGATTAATAAAGGATCTACCCCTTCCAGTGAAGGAAGCGAATGTTCAAGGCTGATCCACTTATGCTAGTTCAGGAATCTCTGACCAGAGTGAATGAAATTAGAAAGGAGTTTCTAATTTGCATAGAACTAAGCATAGTAAATGGTAAGCAAGTGATTAAATTAGATAGGCTTGACACGAGATCCATGCCTTGTATTTAATCGGGACATTGTAGGGTAGAAGGAGTTTATTGTACGGTAACTATTCACTGAATAGGTTCTTGGTATTCTAAGCAGTGAATTCATATTATCCGGATAGTCGCGATATGCTGAGAAGTATCCCTCACGATGTAGAATAAATATGATTAATTAATTAATCATATTTAATAAATTAGAAAATTTATATAAATAATGATAAAATAGTTTTATTATTATTTATTTCTACTACCGGCTTAATATTGAACCTACAGGGTCACACCATAAAAAGAGAATAATTTAATGGTGGAGGAATTAATTAATAATGGCTGATAATTATTTATTTATGAAATAAATAATTAATTGGCAAATTTAATAATTGATTAAATGAGATTTAATTGATTATAAATTAATTAAGAAAAGTTCTTAATATTATTAATTAAGAATTTAATTTTTGGAAATTAAATCAAGAGAGAGAATTATTTCTAAAGTGTTTAGAAAAAGGATTAATAATTAAAAGGTGTTTTAATTATTAATGTGAATAATAATGGGTTAATAATAATAATATTTTATGGGAAAATTTCAGCTGAAAATTTTGCCTATAAATATACTATTATAAACCTTATTTTTATTCTAACCCAAAAACCCCAAAATTTTATAAAACCTAATTCTCTCCACCTCCTCCTCCTCCTTAACGTCGTTTTCTTGGTGGATACCGGTGGAGTGCTTCATGTTTGAGGAGCAGCTGCTAAGGATCTCCGATCGTTGCTCTTGGATCGCAGATTAAAGGTTAGTAATCGATTCATATGTTTTTACCACGATTTATATGCTTTTATTTGGATTTTATATGTGTAAAAGTGTTTTACCATGCCTCCGCTGCGACTAAAATCCAACAGTGGTATCAGAGCATAGGTTGTATGCATATAGATCTGTGGTAAAAATTTCAGAATTTTATGTGCTTGTATGAATTAATTATGATTTTACAAGTTATATCATGGATTAATTTTGTCTGATGAGAAATCGTTTCTCAGAATAATTTTGAATGTTGATCTGGGTTCTACAAGTGTTGTAGATCGTCTGAATATTTTTTTCATAATTTTATGATGTATAGATTTTTTATTATGAATTTTTGAAGTTGTTGCAATTAAAATTCGTAATTAAATAAAGATATATATATATATATATATATGATATTGTAAGTATGTATATATATTTGTACATTTGCTGTGATGTTACTGCTGTTGTCTGTGTTGTTCTGCACGGAGAAAAGAAAAGGAGACAAGGTACAGAGAAGTCAGGTACGGCGGCACGGAAAATCGTGCAAGAGAGAAAAAAAAAGGCGACTCACTGAAAAAGGAGGAAGGACCGCGTGTCGACCACACGCGCTGGCGTGCCACGCGCGGCGCGTGGTAGACACGCGCTGGTGACGTCTTGCTGACGTTATCATCAGATGACGTCATGCTGACGTCAGCGTAGGGTTCTGGGCGCGTGGGCGCGTGTGGGCGGAGTTCTGACATGCGCCTGACAGCGCGTGTGCGTGTGGCCGCGCGTGGGGGACCTTGTTTCGGTGCGTGAGGGCGCGTGCTAGCTCAGATTTGGGCGATTTTCTTGCCGTTGGATTCGTCTTTTCGAGACGCTTCTAATGGTATATTATATGATATTTTATGAAATTGTTTCGAACTGTTTAAAGCTAACAGAAGTGTTTTTAAGCTATTTTTAACTGTTTTAATTGCTTTTAAATGCTTCATGTGATACATAGAGATGTATAATGCTTAGACCAATATGCTAGATGATGTAACATGCCTACCTTGATGTTTATTCATGTTTATATATGTGATATATGCTTAGTTTATCATGCGATGATAGATTTAAGTGAACTTAAATGAACATAAGGCGTTTGTTAGACAACCTAGTATAGTGAAATTGTTTCATAACCTTAATAATAATATTATGAATACAATCATGAGATTCTTGTGTTTATGAAACACGTAATTGAATATGAATTTTCAATATGAGAGAAATGATGATTCTGTCAACAACAGATTTTTATCTGTAAGAAAGAGTTATTAAGTGACGCATCTTGATAATGCTCCACCCGATCTGGGAATCATCTGATTATTAGTTATTAATTTGAAATATTTAATTTAAAAGGAAGAATCTCTTTATAATATGATTATGATTGTAACGTAATATAATCCCTCTAAAATTAAATAATATCAAGTAGTAATTGGTCAATGACACAACGGGCTTGTGTCAGTCATAGCCTTCCAACATGATAGAAAGTAGTTCTTATTTTTAAATCATTGTCGTTTCGTGCCACAGCCGAGGGCTTTGATTTCAAAATAAGAAATACTTGTCTATTACATAGAGATGTGTACATTGAATAAAAATCTAAAGGTCGTTACGTGCCACAGCCGTGGGCCTTTGGGGACTGATTCAATTGTACGGAATGTTGGGTTAGACTTGACTTAGAATATTGAGTTTGTCGTGCCACAGCCGTGACTCAATTATTCAAGAGGCTAAAGTTTGATAGGGAATAACATTAGATGTAATTGACAAGAGTTGTCTGCCTATTGAACATTACATGGCATTTCATGCCACAGCCGGGGTTGTGTAATGGAATGTAGGATCCCTATTCCCACTAGCATTGTGAATGCTTGATTTTTCACGTAGGGGGTTGAATAAATTAGGTAAACTAGTGGGAACCACTTATGAATAAAGACCCGATTCATATAGTGTTTTAAAATGAAATCGAATATTTGCTAAGTGTTGTTATGTGTTTATCATTTATAGATTTACTTTCTACGTCATGTCTTCTGCACTATCACTCAGGAGCATACTAGATGCTCACAAGTTGACTGGTCCTAATTATGCTGACTGGCTTCGAAACTTGAGAATTGTTCTCAGGATTGAGAAGCTGGAATACGTGATTGACTCACCTAAGCCTACTGAACCTGCTAGCGATGCGCATCATGATGAACATGTTGTGTATCGTAAGTGGATAGATGATGCAAATATTGCTCAATGCATCATGCTAGCTTCCATGAACATTGAGCTACAGAAGCAACATGAGCATATGGATGTTCACACTATCCTCATGCATCTACAAGAGTTGTATGATGTGGCAGGGAGGACATCTCGATATGAGATATCGAAGGAGCTGTTCGGTTGTAGGATGTCTGAGGGATCATCTGTGAATGACCATGTACTTAAGATGATCAATTTGATTGAACGTCTTGGATAACTTGGTTTTGCCATGGATGGGGAGCTGAGCCAAGACCTGGTCTTGCAATCGCTTCCGAGTTCGTTCTCGCAGTTTGTTGTGAACTTTCACATGAATAAGTTGGATGTCAGCCTGCCTGAACTCCACAACATATTGAAGACTGCAGAATCGAATTTTCCCCCTAAGAAGAGTTCTGTTCTTCTAATTGGTGAAGGTTCCAATCCTAAGAAAAGGAAGAGGAACCCTTCCAAGAAGAAGAAAGTAGGTGAGAAAACGCTGGTTCCACCAAAAGCTGAAGACCCCAAGAGCAAAGTTATTTGCTTTCACTGTAACAAGGTGGGGCATTGGAAGAGGAACTGCAAGGTTTACCTTGCAGAATTGAAGAAGAAGAAGGGTAGTGAGACTGCCGCTTCTGATTCAGGTATGTTCATGATAGAAGTGAATATGTCATTAAGTCAAATTTCTACTTGGGTATTAGATACCTCCTGTGGTTCTCATATCTGCAATTTGTTGCATGGACTAAGGAGAAGTAGGACTCTTAAAGAAGAGGAGGTGATTCTACTGATGGGAAATGGAGCAAGAGTTGCTGCTGAAGATGTAGAATCATTTCATTTATATATGCCTACGGGCAAGACTATTGTTTTTTTAAATAATTGTTATTTTGTTCCCTCGATTGTGAGGAATATTATTCTCATGTTAGACTTGGCTGGATTTTCAATTATTATTGAGAATAATGAATGTTCTATTCTTAGAGATAATATTCTTTATGGACATGGTACTTTAAATAATGGTCTGTATAAATGTGATATAATTTACTTCAGATTGAACAAACTAATAAAAGAAAAGGGATGATGAAAATCTAACTTCATTGTGGCACTGCAGTCACCATTTAGTAGACATGGAAAAAGGACTGCAAATGTGCTAGGAATGGTACACACAGATGTATGTGGATCAATGTCTAAGCAAGCCATGGGTGGATTTTCATACTTCATTACTTTCATAAATGATAGATCTAGATTCGGATATGTGTTTGATGAAACACAAGTCTGAAGCCTTTGAAAAGTTCAAAGAGTATAAGTATGAAGTGGAGAAACAACCAAACATAGTATTATAACTCTTCGATCAGATCGAGGTGGTGAATACTTTAATGGAGTGTTTCTAGATTATCTCAAAGTAGATGGCATAGTCTCCCAGTGGACTCCTCCAGATTGGTATCTGAAAGGAGAAATCGAACTTTGTTAGACATAGTTCGGTCCATGATGAGCTATGCGAATCTTCCAATATTCCTATGGGGTTATTTATTGGAAACCTCAACATATTTACTGAATAAGGTGCCTTCCAAATCTGTTCCTCAAACTCCGTATGAGATATGGAAAGTAAGGAAACCGGGTCTTAAACACGTTAAGATTTGGGGATGTCCAGCTTATGTCAAGAAAGTTGACCCAGATAAGCTGGAATATCGATCCGTAAAATGTAGTTTTGTGGGATATCCTAAAGAGACTTTAGGATATTACTTTTACACCGATCATCGGGTGTTTGTCTCCAGACATGCTACCTTCTGGGAAAAGGAGTTTATCCTTGAAGGAAACAGTGGGAGCAAAATTGAACTTGATGAAGTTCAAGAAGCACAAACTACTACGGATCAAGTGGAAATACCTGTTCTGACTGAACAACCTTTTGTGGAACAGCCCATTCATAGAACAGGGAGAGTGTCTCGCCAACCTGAGATGTAATATGGCCTTGTCATTGAGAATGACAATGAGTTGTCGATCATTGATGATGACGACCCTGTGACCTATAATGTGGCTATGAATAGTGTTGACTCAGAGAAATGGCATAGTGCCATAAAATCCGGAATGAAATCTATGTATACGGGATACAAAAGAATGATTAGAACAGATGGCCAGGTGGAGACCTATAAGGCCAGGCTTGTGGCAAAAGAATTCAAACAAAGGTAATAGATTGACTTTGATGAAGCCTTGTACCTGTAGCCCTGTTATAATCAGTTCGGATTTTGCTTGCGATTGCTGCATACTTTGACTATGAGATCTGACAAATAGCCAGATGGTTTTCTTTCCAAGGGAAATGAAAACCTAGTGTGTAAGCTGCTGCGAACCATATGTGGTTTAAAGCAAGCTTCTCGTAGATGGAACATCCGTTTTGATGAGACAATCAAAGAGTTTGATTTTATCAAAAACGTAGATGAACCATGCGTCTACAAAAGGGTTAGTGGGAGCGCGGTAACATTTCTTGTATTGTATTGAAATAGAGTTGACACACATAACAACATAGCAGACCCACTCACAAAGCTACTTTCCGAAAGTCACTTTGATCGTCATAAAGACTAGATGGGTATTAGATACCAGAGTGATTGGCTTTAGTACAAGTGGGAGATTGAAAGGAATATGTCCTAAGTCCAATCATGTATTGGGATTTAGGAATAACTTCCTGTGTAATCTGTTTTGATTTCATTGATATTAATAAAAGACTAGATTTGTTTTTATTACGGGCTTTATCTATTTAAGTATTTAAATAAGATATACCATAGTTTAGAGTAAAGCTTTTTGTGGATTATGATGAGATCATAATAGTGAGACCTAAAAGATGATAACTCTAAACTTAAATAGTTCCTGGTCGTAGGATTACTAACTGGTAATTAATAATCCACAGAGATCGGTACATACTATGCTTGCTTCATTATGAAGGATGTCTGTTCTCATAGACATTTGTGTGGTGACACTATAGCTAGTATGTAGGTGCTTATTATAGAATAAGTTCACTGAACATGACTCGCCCAGCTGAACAACTGATGGAGTTCACTCACGTGTCAGCAGTTGTTCACATAGTAATAGTTGTACAAGTATCCTTAGACTTGAGGTCATCATAGTCATCTTGTGTACACTGAACTATGCTTTGGTTTAGTTCTTAGTCTCCAGTGACAATTATTAGGGCTCTACTGGGTATAGGAATTTGTACACGAAGATAGTGTATGATCAATAAAGGATCTACCCCTTCCAGTGATAGAAGTGAATGTTCAAGGCTGATCCACTTATGCTAGTTCAGGAATCTCTGGCCAGAGTGAATGAAATTAGAAAGGAGTTTCTAATTTGCATAGAACTAAGCATAGTAAATGGTAAGCAAGTGATTAAATTAGATAGGCTTGACACGAGATCCATGCCTTGTATTTAATCGGGACATTGTAGGGTAGAAGGAGTTTATTGTACGGTAACTATTCACTGAATAGGTTCTTGATATTCTAAGCAGTGAATTCATATTATCCGGATAGTCGCGATATGCTGAGAAGTATCCCTCACGATGTAGAATAAATATGATTAATTAATTAATCATATTTAATAAATTAGAGAATTTATATAAATACTGATAAAATAATTTTATTATTATTTATTTCTACTAACGGCTTAATATTGAACCTACAGGGTCACACCATAAAAAGAGAATGATTTAATGGTGGAGGAATTAATTAATAATGGCTGATAATTATTTATTTATGAAATAAATATTTAATTGGTAAATTTAATAATTGATTAAATGAGATTTAATTGATTATAAATTAATTAAGAAAAGTTCTTAATATTATTAATTAAGAATTTAATTTTTGGAAATTAAATCAAGAGAGAGAATTATTTCTAAAGTGTTTAGAAAAAGGATTAATAATTAAAAGGTGTTTTAATTATTAATGTGAATAATAATGGGTTAATAATAATAATATTTTATGGGAAAATTTCAGCTGAAAATTTTGCCTATAAATATACTATTATAAACCCTATTTTTATTCTAACCCAAAAACCCCAAAATTTTATAAAACCTAATTCTCTCCACCTCCTCCTCCTCCTTAACGTCATTTTCTTGGTGGATACCGGTGGAGTGCTTCACGTTTGAGGAGCAGCTGCTAAGGATCTCCGATCGTTGCTCTTGGATCGCATATTAAAGGTTAGTAATCGATTCATATGTTTTTACCATGATTTATATGCTTTTATTTGGATTTTATATGTGTAAAAGTATTTTACCATGCCTCCGCTGCGACTAAAATCCAACAATCACTCTGGTATCTAATACCCATCTTGTCTTTATGACGATCAAAGTGACTTTAAGAAAGTGGCTTTGTTAAAGGGTCTGCTATGTTGTTATGTGTGTCAACTCTCTTGACGTTGACATCTCCTCTTTCAACTATCTCCCTAATCAGATGAAAGCGCCGCAGGACATGCTTGGAATTCTTATGAGATCTTGGTTCCTTAGCTTGTGCTATTGCTGCGTTGTTATCACAATACAACACAATAGGCTCCTCAATGCTAGGAACAACTCCCAACTCAGAAACAAATTTCCTCATCCAAACGGCTTCTTTTGCAGCCTCACTTGCAGCTATATATTCTGCTTCCGCTGTGGAGTCAGCCATTGTAGACTGTTTGGAACTCTTCCAACTAATCGCACCACCATTCAGAGTAAACACGTACCCTGGCATGGATTTGCTATCATCACTTTCTGATTGAAAACTAGAGTCAGAATAACCCTCTATTTTCAACTCAGATTCACCACCAAAAACAAGAAAAATATCCTTAGTCCTTCGCAAGTACTTAAGGATGTTCTTCACTGCTTTCCAGTGGTCTTCACCTGGATCGGACTGATATCTGCTCGTCACACTAATTGAATAAGCAACATCAGGCCTAGTACATAACATCGCGTACATGATAGATCATATTGCTGAAGCATAAGGAATCTTACTCATACGCTCTCTTTCCTCAGGTGTCTTAGTAGACATCTTTTCGGAAAGGGACACTCTATGGCTCATCGGTATGAGACCTCTTTTGGAGTTTTCCATGCTAAACCTTTTAAGCACTTTCTGGATCTATGTACCCCGGGTAAGACCTATCATTCTTCTAGATCTATCTCTATAGATCTTCATACCGAGAATGTAGGATGTTTCTCCCAAGTCCTTCATAGTGAAGTTCTTCGATAGCCACACTTTGACTGATTGCAGCATCGGTATATCATTTCCTATAAAAAGTATATCATCCACATACAATACAAGAAATGTTACCGCACTCCCACTAACCTTCTTGTAGACACATGGTTCATCTATGTTTTTAATAAAACCAAACTCTTTGATTGTCTCATCAAACGGATGTTCCATCTACGAGATGCTTGCTTTAAACCATATATGGTTCACAGCAGCTTACACACTAGGTGTTCATTTCCCTTGGAAAGAAAACCCTCCGGATGTGTCATATACACTTCCTCTTCAAGTTTTCCATTGAGGAAAGCCGTTTTCACGTCCATTTTCCAGATCTCATAGTCGTAGTAAACAATAATCGCAAGCAAAATCCGAATTAATTTTAATAAGGCTACAGGCAAAAAAGTTTCATCAAAGTCAATCCCTTGCCTTTGTCTGAATCCTTTTGCTACGAGCCTGGCCTTATAGGTCTCCACCTGGCCATCTGCTCCAATCTTTCTTTTGTATACCCATTTGCACTCAATAGGCTTCACGCCCTCAGGTGCTTCAACCAAAGTCCATACTTGGTTGGTATACATAGATTTCATTTCGGATTTCATGGCACTTTGTCATTTCTCTGAGTCAACACTACTCATAGCCTCATTATAGGTCACAGGGTCGTCATCATCAATGATTGACAACTCATTGTCATTCTCAATGACAAGGCCATAATACCTCTCAGGTTGGAGAGACACTCTCCCTGACCTACGAATGGGCTATTCCATAGAAGGTTGTTCAGTCTGAATAAGTGTTTCCACTTGAACCGTAGTAGTTTGTGCTTCTTGAACTTCATCAAGTTCAACTTTGCTCCCACTGTTTCCTTCAAGGATAAACTGCTTTTCCAAGAAGGTAGCATATCTGGAGACAAACACCCTATGATCTGTGTAAAAGTAATACCCTAAAGTCTCTTTAGGATATCCCACAAAATTATATTTTACGGATCGAGATTCCAGCTTATCTGGGTCAACTTTCTTGACATAAGTTGGACATCCCCAAATCTTAACGTGTTTAAGACTCAGTTTCCTTTATTTCCATATCTCATATGGAGTTTGAGGAACAGATTTGGAAGGCACCTTATTCAATAAATATGCCGAGGTTTCCAATGCATAACCCCACAGGAATACTGGAAGATTCGCATAGCTCATCATGGACCGAACCATGTCTAACAAAGTTCGATTTCTCCTTTCAGATACCCCATTCAACTGTGGAGTATATGGAGGAGTCCACTGGGAGACTATACCATTTTCTTTGAGATAATCTAGAAACTCTCCATTCAAGTATTCACCACCTCGATCTGATCGAAGAGTTATAATACTATGTTTGGTTTGTTTTTCCACTTCATACTTATATTCTTTGAACTTTTCAAAGGCTTCAGACTTGTGTTTCATCAAATACACATATTCGAATCTAGATCGATCATCTATGAAAGTAATGAAGTATGAAAATCCACCCATGGCTTGCGTAGACATTGGTCCACATACATCTGTGTGTACCAATCCTAGCAAATCTGCAGCCCTTTCTCCATGTCCATTAAATGGAGATTTGGTCATTTTACCCAATAGACAAGACTCGCATGTAGGATATGATTCAAAATCAAAGGGGGTCAAGTAACCCTTCCTTATGCAATGTCCACAGTCTATTTTCACTAATATGACCAAGTCTGCAATGCCACAAAAAAGTGAGATTTTTATCATCCCTTTTTCTTTTATTAGTATGTTCAATTTGTCGTAAATTATGCTCTACGTCACATATATACAGACCATTATTTAAAATACCACTTCCATAAAGAACGTTATCTCTAAGAATTGAACATTTATTATTCTGAATAACAAACGAAAATCCAGCCAAGTCTAACATGGGAATAAAAATAATATTCCTCACAATCGAGGGAACAAAATAACAATTATTTAAAATAATAGTCTTGCCCGTAGGCATATGTAAATGAAATGATCCCACAGCTTCAGCAACAACTCTTGCTCTATTTCCCATCCGTAGAATCACCTCATCTTCCTCAAGAGTCCTATTTCTCCTTAGTCCCTGCAACGAATTGCAAATATGAGAACCACAGGTGGTATCTAATACCCAAGTAGAAATTTGATTTAATGACATATTCAATTCAATCATGAACATACCTGAAACAGAAGCGGTAGTCTCACTACCCTTCTTCTTCTTCAATTCTGCAAGGTAAACCTTGCAGTTCCTCCTCCAGTGCGCCACCTTGTTACAGTGAAAACAAACAACTTTGCTCTTGGGGTCTTCAGCTTTTGGCGGAACCGGCTTTTTCTCACCTACTTTCTTCTTCTTGGAAGGGTTCTTCTTCCTTTTCTTAGGATTAGAACCTTCACCAATTAGAAGAAGAGAACTCTTCTTAGGGGAAAATTCAATTCCGCAGTCTTTAACATGTTGTGAAGTTCAGGCAGACTGACATCCAGCTTATTCATGTGAAAGTTCACAATAAACTGCGAGAACGAACCCGAAAGTGATTGCAAGACCAAGTCTTGGCTCAGATCCCCATCCATGACAAAACCAAGTTGTCCAAGATGTTCAATCAAATTGATCATCTTAAGTACATGGTCATTCACAGATGATCCCTCAGACATCCTACAACCGAACAGCTCTTTCAATATCTCATATCGAGTTGTCCTCCCTGCCACATCATACAACTCTTGTAGATGCATAAGGATAGTGTGAGCATCCATATGCTCATGCTGCTTCTGTAGCTCAATGTTCATGGAAGCTAGCATGATGCATTGAGCAACATTTGCATCATCTATCCACTTACGATACACAACATGTTCATCATTATGTGCATCGTTAGCAGGTTCAGTAGGCTTAGGTGAGTCAAGCACATATTCCAGCTTCTCAACCCTGAGAACAATTCTCAAGTTTCAAAGCCAGTCAGCAAAATTAGGACCAGTCAACTTGTGAGCATCTAGTATACTCCGGAGTGATAGTGCAGAAGACATAACGTATATAGTAAATCTGTAAATGATGAACACATAACGACACTTAGCAAATATTCAATTTCATTTTAAAACACTATATGAATCGGGTATTTATTCATAAGTGGCTCCCACTAGTTTATCTAATTTATACAACCCCTTAAGTGAAAAATTAAGCATTCATAATGCTAGTGGGAATAGGGATCCTACATTCCATCACACAACCTCGGCTGTAGCATGAAATGTCATGTGATATTCAATAGGCAGACAACTCTTGTCAATTACATCTTATGTTATTCCCTAATAAAACTTTAGCCTCTTGAATAATTGAGTCACGGCTGTAGCACGACAGACTCAATATTCTAAGTCAAGTCTAACCCAATATTTCGTACAATTGAATCAGTCTCCAACGGCCCACGGCTGCAGCACGTAACGACCTTTAGATTCTAATTCAATGTACACATCTCTATGTAATAGACAAGTATTTCTTATTTCGAAATAAAAGCCCTCGGCTGTAGCACGAAACGACAATGATTTAAAAATAAGAACTACTTTCTACCATGTTGGAAGGCTTTGACCAACACAAGCCCGTTGTGTCATTGGCCAATTACTACTTGATATTATTTAATTTTAGAGGGATTATATTATGTTACAATCATAACCATATTATAAAGAGATTCTTCCTTTTAAATTAAATATTTCAAATCAATAATCGATAATCAGATGATTCCCAGATCGGGCGGAGCATTGTCAAGAGGCGTCACTTAATACCCATTTCTTACAGATCGAAATCTGTTTTTGACAGAATCATCCTTTCTCTCAATATTGAAAATTCATATTTAATTACGTGTTTCATAAATACAAGAATCTCATGATTGTATTCATAATATTTATATTAAGGTCATGAAACAATTTCGCTATACTAGATTGTCTAACATACGCCTTATGTTAATTAAGTTCACCTAAATCTATCATCGCACGATAAGTTAAGTATATATCACATATATAAGCATGAATAAACGTAAAGGTAGGCATGTTAAATCATGTAGCATATTACTCTAAGCAATATACATCTCTATGTATCACATGAAGCATTTAAAAGTAATTAAAACAATTAAAAACAACTTTAAAACACTACTGTTAGCTATAAACAGTCCGAAACAATTTCAGAAAATATAATTTAATATACCATTAGAAGCGTCTCGAAAAAATGAATCTAACGGCACCAAGCACGCCCCAAACGGACCGACTACGCGCCCTCACGTGCCTCGAGAAGCGGTCTGACGCGCCACCAGGCGCACACGCGCTGTCAGGCGCGTAACTGACACTTAGACACTCGCCTCCACGCGCACACGCGCCTCACGCGCCTTGATAGCTGAGTTGACGTCAGCGTGACGTCATCTGATGATGTCAGCATGACGTCAGCATCAGCGCTGACAAGTTGACCGCGCGTGTCTGACACGCGCTGCGCGTGACACAGGAGCTCGTGACCCTCACACGCGCTAGCCAGTCGCGCGGTCCTTCGCCCGTTTCTGTCTTCTGCCGTTTTTTTTAATCAGCCGCCATGGAACGCCGTGCCAACCCATCAACATCAGTACACACCTTTTTTTTTGATTTTCAGTAGGATACAATATGTATATATATACATAACAAATTCACATATATACATATTTAATTATGAATTTTAATTAAAACGTCTTTAAAAATTCATAATAATTAATCCACACATCAGAAAATTATGAAAAAAATAATCAGACGATCTACAACACTTGTAGAACCCATATCTACAGTCAAAACAATTTTGAGAAACAATTTCTTATAAATCATATAGTGAATGGGAAAGCATATGATTAAATAAGATAGGTTTGACACGAGTTTCATGCCTTGTATTTAATCGTGACATTGCAGGGTAGAAGGAATTGATTGTACAGTAACTATTCAATGAATGGGTTCTTGGTATTCTAAGCAGTGAATTCGTATTATCCGGATAGTCGCGATATGCTGAGAAGTATCCCTCACGATGTAAAATAAATATGATTAATTTATTAATTAATTATATTTAATGAATTAGAGAATTTATATAAATAATGATAAAATAGTTTTATTATTATTTATTTCTACTATCGGCTTAATATTGAACCTACAGGGTCACACCATAAAAGAGAATGATTTAATGGTGGAGGAATTAATTAATAATGGCTAGTAATTATTTATTTGTGAAATAAATAATTAATTAGCAAATTTAATATTTGATTAAATGAGATTTAATTAATTATAAATTAATTAAGAAAAAGTTCTTAATATTATTAATTAAGAATTTAACTTTTGGAAATTAAATCAAGTGAGAGAATTATTTTCTTAAGTGTTTAGAAAAAGGGTTAATGATTAAAAGGTGTTTTAATTATTAGTTGATTGGTTAATGAGAATAATCAATTAAAGGGTTAATAATAATAATATTTTATGGTGAAATTTTCAGCTGAAATTTTTGCCTATAAATATACTATTATAAACCCTATTTGCCTCAACCCAAAAAAAAAACAAACCCTAATTTAAAGATGAAAAGAAAAGGAGGCAATTCTCTCAACCCCTTCCTCCTTCATTACTTTGATCTCTTGGTGGATACCGGTGGAGTGCTTCACACTTGAGGAGCAGCTGCTAGGGATCTCCGCTTATCATTCTTGGATCGCTTTTAAAGGTTAGAAATCGATCCCATATGTTTTATTCACGATTTGTATGCGATTATATGGATTTTATATCAAGAAAATGTTATACCATGCTTCTGTGATGTATAAAATCCTACATGCACCTATCCACACCAGAGTCATTTATATTGAAAACAATTTTTCTCTCTTGAAAACCATCCTTAGTCACCACCATGATCACCCTTATGAAATTGATAGTCTTGTCCAAAACTTTCTCATAGGTGAAAAAATTATTAGATGGAGAAGCCCTGAGAGCCCTTAGCAGTTCATCAAATTCTTTGCTCAGACTACTCCAACATATTGTTGTTCAGTTTCCTTGCCTTTGACTTTGGCTTGTGCAATTTCTTCGGCTTTAGCAATTTGGGTTAGGACAAATGATTTTAGCAACCTGGCCTTTGTCTCCCCCTTAGTCTTGGTAGCATGCAAGTTAAGATGTGCAAGAAGTTCAGGCCTAACAGTTTCCGGAAGTGCAGGCAAGGGAATGTTTAGAGCACCCATGATAGCTCCCAATGATACTGAGTTTGCATTTGAAGTTTCTTATGGGAGTCTACCAAAGTCTTGATGTCAGCCTGTTGACTTTGTACCAGAGTTGTGAGTTGAGAGACTTATGCTGTAATAGGTCATTGGAAGCTTGCAGGTTGGAGACTTGCTGTTGAAGAGACTGAATATGAAGATTTGTGGATGTGGAGATTGGTTGTTGGGAGCTTGATGAGACAGAAGCACCAAATGTGGCTTGAAGAGACTCATTGATTCCCTCCATTAAAAGAGCTGAAGGCTCATACCTAGTCTGATGCAGTTGATCCCGTTTGACCCTTGTGTCATTGTTACTTGTGATGTAATTTTGGACAACTTCATGCAGAGATAAAAATGATTGCTTTAGATTTTGATGCTCTACTCCATACTGATGACATCAAACCTTGCCATTTGCTCAGCAAATTTGGTGAACTTATTCTTTATTTCCACCTGAGTTGGCACAAGGTCATCCAATTTGTCTTTCACCAATCTCCTTATTCTGTCTTTATGACTATTCGGAGTCTGTTGAAGTGCTTTACCAATGAGGTGAAAAGCTTTAAGCTGTGCCTTGTAGACTTCTGTAATAGCATCATAAACTTCTTATGGGATGAGAGTTTTGGCATCTCTTCCTCAGATAGTTATGTACTTTTCTCTAAACCTAGCCAAAACCTCATCCATCTCCAACCCGAAATCTTTGTCTAGCCAAACATCTACATTTCCATCTTGCTCAGCTTCATTGATAATCTTCTTCTGTTGTTCTTCAAAATCTGTTTTGTAGGAAAACAAGATAGCTTGATAATCCTGATTTGACATATCAGTTGTGAGCAATTATTGGGTAATGTTGGGTAATGTTGGCTAGGCCAGAGAGTTGGTCCACTAGAAGATCATTCAAGGTGATAGGCTGAGTTTGAGCATCCTGCAGCCATAGTGAGATGAGGTGTGAGGGCTGTTGTGTAAGGTTGGAGGTAGATGGTATATCAGTTTGGGTTGAGGTAGAGAGTTGAGATATGGTAGGTAACCCTGTGATTGGAATCACAGTTGAACTCACAGTAGAAACTGTGGTTGTGATAGTAGGTTGTTCACCAAGAATGGGAACCTCTATTTGAATTGGAGATAACCCTTAAACTATCTCAAAAGCTGTCAGCTAGCTTAACTCGACCAACCTGGACCCCTAGCTCTCGCACTGGATTGGGGATCCTCGCTACCAACTGGTTCCTTCTTAACTGGAAAAGAACATAAACAATATCGCACAAATGAGCTAACTAGCTCAGCAAGTCACAATGACAAGACTGAAAATAATGATCATCAAGTGAAAAGGGTTAAGGTATCAAGTGAACAATGAATAATGATTTAGAATTGGATATTATATTTTTATTTTAAAAACCAAGGTTAGGCTATTGATCAGTCACGCACTAACCCTGAGCAAGGCACACAGCTCTGCTCTAATTACTGGATCCAAGGCACACATTGGCCTAACTTGACCACCAATCTGGTCTGACCACGAATCTGGTCCATAATTTTATAAAACCATCCAATTCTAACATATTAACAGAATAAAGAATGTAAAGCAGTAAACAAAATCATAAGCAACATTGGATGCCCAATAATGAGATGGTTCCAATTTTCATAAATAAAATATGGCTATCAAATGGTGAAAGAAATGGATAACAAAAGAATCAAAATTCCAAGGTTATAAGGATTTGGTCTTTCAGAGCGTAAGGTACAAGGGTTTGAATATGTAAGCAATCTGATTCAGTGTTTGGTATTTAGTTTGCATGTATTTGTGGAGTAGTATCGTATATCTGTGGTTCGTATTCGGGGATTTAACAATAATGGTTTAGAAAGAATAAGGTTTACGGCTCAAAGATCAATAGCTGGAATCAAGGTTTAGGGTTCAGTGCTTCAAAGCACTTGCAATATAGGACTATCAATAAACTATAATATATCTCGAGAAAGTTCAGAACACTTGCCTGGTACTAGCTTCCTATACTTCACCAATTTCCAATCACAATCTCCTACTCCTTGACTATCTGTTTCCCTTTCCTACGCCTTGCCTCTTCTGCTCACATAACATAAGTATCTATTAATACTCAACTCATATGATTCTATTCGGTATACAATTCTATCTATCCTTCGTTTTACCCAAATCCGACTAACGGATTGAAAGTTACGTTAAAAACAAGTAAACACTGAACATATACACTGACAGTTAAACAAAAAGTCACATATAACACGTAACACATCAAAAAATCAATGACATTCCATTTATAAAGAAGTCTCGGGTCATAAACAGGCTTTCAGATATTTAATATGATTCTTAAAACATTTTTCGGAATTGAAACGGGTCATTGGATCAATTTTAGAGCAATAATAAATTAATTTTTGAATTAATTGACCAATTAACTAATTAATTATTGACTAAAATTAATTAACTAATTAATTCAGATTTATTTTTGAATTAAAAATAATTTTTGGAATTAAAATAATAATTTTAGGAATTTTCAGAGACTAAAAATAAATTTTTATAATTAAAATAAATATAAAAATATGATTTTTAAATAATTTATAAACATGAATCCTAAATTTGCAAGTTCTGGAAACCTGGGGGACCAAACTGTATCGTTTTTAAAACTATAGGGGCCTCTTTGTAATTTTGCCAGTTCCGCCGTCGACTTCGCCGGAGTGTGGCAGGAGAGCACGATCATGGCTATCTCAGGCCACCAAACTCTCCAGAAATAAAATACAGACCACCAGGAACTTATACCAGTAATCAAAACACATAACCTATTTCAGAATTGGCCGGAAAATGCTCAAGAAACTCGCGGGTTTCCGGCGAGCTCGACGAAAACTTTAAAATACAACTTCCTTCGAACCAGGGATCGTCTGTTAACGAGCTATACACCAATCGAATGCAAATTTCAAGAGGAACAAAACCCACCCATTTAGAACATCTAATAACCCCTGGAACAAAAAGCCCTAAATTTCAATTAAGAACATTCATACGGGTTATAAACCCTAATTTCAAAATTCAAAATCACAATTTTGAACATGTTATTGAACTCCAAATCAGTCATATGACATATCAAAATCATCAGGAAAACAAGCTCTAAAACATGCAAGCATCAAATCATTCAAATAATCATCCATATATAAATTCATATTTTTAATCAAAATAATTCGAAAATAAATAAAAATATATAAAATCAACCTTTGATTCTGTAGTTCTGAAACTTGTATAATCTGATAGTACTCTTCAAACCCTTCGTTTTGATTACCAGAGCTTTCCAAACGGATTTCAATAACACCTCCGATTTGCAGTTTGATTCTTGAAAGGTTATATGAATATAAGTATTTTCTCTGTATAATTCTATAATTACCGTTTGCAAATGATTTTCGGTACGAAATAAAATATGGTAAAAGCTATTTATAATTACGGAAAATTAGTATCACGTTGGATCATTCCGGATATAAAATAGTACGTTTATTTATAAAAACAGGTCCAAACGGTACCGGTTTTCGGGATAATTATCCAAATCAGTACAATTTATACTGCGGTCTTTGTCCCAACGCCTGGTTACACGTATTACGAGGTGATAATTATAATAGTTTAATAAAAAGATCTCGTTTATCGAAAATATGAGTTTTATTGATTTACCAAAATGAATAATGTATCGAAAATATTACGTCGGGACCCGCACAGGACAAACCGTACGCCTGATCGAAAAAGTCGAAACATGGAAAATGCTCAGAATATTGCAATTAGGTTAAAAAGGAGTTCTCGGAAGAGTTTCGGGTTATAAAAACGTAAAAACGAGTGAAGTCGGCTGGTTCCCGATTATATACAATAGTTTATAAATACTCGGAGAAAGAATTTATAAAATCCATAAATTTCCTATAAAATCATAAATCAACATAAAAATAAATAGGAAGATATGACAATTATCTATATTTTATTTTGGACATATAAAAATTAAAATACTCAATTTATATTATTTTTAAACATCCAAACACATATACCACTTAACAAATACTTCACAAAATAAACACGAAACATGCATAATATTTATTTATTTGCAAAATAATTACACGATATATCCCAGATATTACATTTGCTGACAAAGTTACGCGCGGTATGACAGTTGACTTGCACCGTTGATTAATTCGTTCGGACTCGAGGTGGAAGATGGAAGAGATTATTGCAATAGTTTCAATGGTTTGATGGTTGATCAACCAGGTGAAATTTTTTGGATGATGTTGTTGTTCTTCTTCAAAAGAGGCCGAAGGATTGTAAAAGTAAGGATCAAGTGACTTAATGATGAAAGGAGGCACTCGTGGTTGATGCACGTGATTTTGTAGATTTATATATCGTTATGATGAATAACGGTAATTTAGAGTTATCAGAGGTCACTATACGGGTCTTAGTGATTCTCAAAAGTTGGAAGAACGAGATGAAGAGATTCTTGTTTGAGGGGAGGCATTGGCGAACATACGTTGATGGCTTGAAGGTGACCGTTAATTCGGTTGTGAAATTGGTTCGGGTTGAATGGGAGGATTGTTGGGTTTAAATCAAATATGTGGTATGAGCTTAATGATACAAGACATAATTGGATTTAGTAATAATTGTATATGTTGACAATTATTATCATAATGGGATTGTGTAATAATTGTATGGGTAGATAATTATTATTATAATTAGATTAGGTATATCTTATTGACTAAGTTTGTGATGGATATATATACATAGTCATGTTATTATTTTCATGTATGCTTAAGAGATGTAGTCGTCTTAGGTATCGTGCGGGAGATGCTTGAGCATTGGTTGGTACAAGTATCAGTTTGGGACACCATTGAGGTGTTATGTATTGATGTATTATTGATAATTGTTTGGATTAATAATACAAGTTGGGACGTGGGTTTTTCACGTCAAATATATTGTTATGTGTTTGTGTGCGTACTCTGTATTGGTAGAATTGAATCTCAAATATGTGTGTGTGTGTTTCCTCCTAACACATTGTTGGTCAGAAACAGCTAGGAGATCAGACATGCGGTGACAACATTTTGTCACCGGGGTGCCAATTCTCTGTTGAAACTTCTTGATTCGTGTGAATTGTAAAATATTACGTCAAAATGCTAACATGAAATCCTGAAAAAGACCTTTATCTAATACCTTGAGGTTTTAGAGTTACTTTTCTTAACATGATATTATATTTCAGGCTGACAAAGTACGCATGTTCGGTTCCCTGCCACTAACATCTTTGTAACACCAACATCTTTGTAACGCCCCCAAATATGATTTCAGAGGATTTAGTCGTCACGGTGAAATCTCAACATAAAATAACCTGTTTAACACTAAACAATCACCAGCAACTGCTCAGTAAGTAAAATATATACTTTCCGACCCCAAACTAAACCAAGATATTTTAGGTTACAGTCCTAGAAACAAGAATTCCAATTTACACAACTAAATTTCTGAAACTTCTTTTAAAACCTCTTTTCAAAAAATCTAAAACTCAAAACTAAATTCACTAGTATAACTTCGAAAAGAAGTATATTAGACCCGATTATACGATAAATATAAATAGCCAACACCTGGTTTATATGATAAAAAAATAAGGTATTAGTTATTTAAACTTATCAAAAGTTAATACCCCGCTTATTAATAAACGATGTTTTGATCTTGTAACTCAAATAACTAGCCCGAAAATAATAGTTTACGGAAAATAATTTTAAAAATATTATTTATAAATAAATATAAAATATATACTAAAATTTTCCAAAATTTACGAATATTCCAAATACGAAACATAGAATATTCGAATGATTTTCGATTTTATAGAAATGAAAGTATGAAATTTGTGGGTTTTGACGTCCCGGTTGAGTTCCGATCCAATAATTTTTTAAAAATTGAGACATTTTCTAAATTTAAAATAAACCCCGAAAATAATTATATAATATGCAAATGCACACAAAATGATACAGAACATGACATACGAGATATAGACTAATATATTTAGTTTCAGATAGCAATTAAGTGCATACCATTGCATTTTAACACATAACAATTATGCGAAAAATAATTTGATTCTTATGGGACCATTGATAATATCTATCGCATGTTAAATCATGCCAAATAATATTTTAAATTAAAATAAATACATAATAATTTATTTAACACGTAATAAAATATCTGCAAAATATTGTTTTTGAGTAAATATTTCACTACTAACCCGTTATCAGGTTGAACCCGGACAAAATACGAAATAACATTTTTGACACAGATAAAATATGCACTCGATCTCTAAAATATCAAAACATACTCAAATTACGGATATTGATAAAATAGTCGGCTTTTAATAAAATTTTGAAAATAATAAATTAAGTAAATATTTTCAGAAAACTGTCATGGATCGATATAATACTTAATAATTAAGTAAATATTTTCATAAAACTGTCATGGATCGATACAACACTTAATAATTAATACATTAAACCATTTCAATACACGAACTTATCAAGTAGGAATAAAATATTCATAATTTTATTTCCACCAAATTAAAAAAAATCACATTAAATTATTCAAATAATTATAATAATAATTTCTGAAAATATGTGATATTATGATCTTTCTATATAAATGAAAGTTAAAAAAGCTTTTCTCATATACAATTTATTATATCATTTCCAATGTATAATAATACTCTTTCATCTAAAAGCAATAATACTTAAATATATTCCTCCTTTGTCTCACAGACTTATGGAGTTCCAGATAGACACGTAAACACGGTACGAAACGACACGAATAATTAGGGTTTGAGTTAAAAAGTTTGGTACACGAGTACGAAAGTACACGAATACGAAAAAATACAAATATAATTAGTGCCGAATTTGAGTTTCCAATATAGCTAGACGACACGAAACGAAAGTACACGCACTTAACAAATAGTTAAAATTTTAAAAATATATAATATATATTACATGTATATATATATAAATATGTATATTTATTCATACTAAATATCAAATACGAATTACCTATCCTATATAACATATATAAAATTATAAATATTAAAATTTATTAGTTTTTTCCTCGACTAAGTGACCACTTCACTTGTTTTATATATTTGTATTCGAAATTTGGTTGTTTTACTATCCAAGATTGTTTAATTATATATTATATTTTCTATTCATTAATTTTTTTAATATAGAATTCGTGTATTTTAGTGTACTAAACGGATAAATACGAATATATTAATTTCGGATTAGTGTCACCAAATAGATACACGAATATAAATCCGGGTCGGATTTTAATTTAAGATTTGATACATGAAAATATAAAAATACACGATACGAAACGATATCGGGTCTAGTCGCAGATGATAACAAGCTTTCGTGTAATAGTTGCGATTTGGAATATTGAACTGGGTCTGGATCAGGTCCAAGAAGCTAGAAAAGATACTCAGAAAACAGGGCTTAAAGGAAGCTTTAACAGGCCTTTTTTTTTATATATAAAAATACCAAAGATTTTTCGGCAATAAGTAAGCTCCCTGCCCATCATCAATCTCTCGAACTATTTTATCCCTCGCGGGCCCCTGTACATTTTTCTGTTGTTAGTTGTTACTCCCTCCGTCCCTAAAAACGTTTCCTATTTGTGTTGGATACGTTTGTCAATACACACTTTTGATTGTTAATATCTTTAATTTCATATTAATATTAAATATAAAAATTTCATTGTATTAAAGTACTCATAAATACGAATACAACAAAATCACTCATCACTATGTTTGATATTATATATTAGACGTAAATTAGTAATCAATCGCTTACCGTAAATAGTACAAAAAGTCAAAAGAGGAAACGATTAACGGGGACGGAGAGAGTACTTGTTAGTGATTAACATGGTTACACGTTTGAACTAATCGTTCGGTCTGGGTACGGTCGAGGTACCGAAATTATATTTATGGATAATTAAAAAAAAAAAATTATTGACGATCAACTGATTTTTATAATCATGTTATATAAATTTGATTGATCTATAGTGTGCTTTAGTTTGAGAACTCATTGATCAGTCAACGAAACGGATAAAATTTGCACACAATGATTTTATTAAATTTTTTCGACATAAATTTTAAACCCATTAATTTAGATATCCGGAAAATTTTGTAGCAGTTCTCAAATTATAAAAGCAGGTCTTGTAAATTTTCCACCGTGAGCATATATTTATACTGTATTTGTTCAGTGTGTTTTTTCTTGAACTGGATTTAAATTTACTGATTTTTTTCTAGTCGTTTGTTCATTCGGTAAATTTTCCCTATTTCTAAGCACTATAAAATCTCATTTAGGTAAAAAATGCTAATTTTTCTTGAGTGTTTGTCTGATCGTGCTTAATACTTATGATAAACTTGTTATAGCCAGATTTTTAGGTGTTTGTCAAGAACCGAAAGTCTTACATAATATAGCGAAGGATTGTCTTTGTTTCATGAAAAACATAGTTATATAAATAATGTATCTCTTATTTGTTTATACTTTCATTTTATATTTTAAATTTGTTGAAAAATAGTAAAGTTTTGATAATATAAAAAATAACTACATCCACTACTTCTCTTCACTATACCCACTTTATACATATAATAGTAATTGGTTTCACTATTTTACTCACTTTTTTAACTTAACTCCGCTATTTTATTATTTTTTTTAATCACCGTACTCAACTCAAATGTAAATAAATGGGAGGGACTGAGGGAGTCATAAATAACACCATAGTAATAAATAACACCATAAAATCATATATTATTTAATATTTAAATTCTAATTTTCATAACAAAAAAGTTTTTTATTAATAAAAATATTAAAAAAATTAGTATCAAATATAATATTATTATACATACCTTTATTATTACAAAATATATAAAATTCTACACTAAATTTTATGTTACTCTTCAATTTCAATTTTACTTAATTTTCAATTTCAAACGAGATTTTAAGTTATCTATACTATACTATTATAAGCAGAACACCCTCTATTTGGTATTCAGTTGCTCGGTACAGTTGTTTGGTACGACAAATAACAACAGTCAGATCTAAAATGAGAAACATGAGAACTGTTGGATACAATAATAAAATATTATTATATTAATATTTAAACTGCTCTCGTGGATTCAGGATTCGAACCCCGTCAACAGTTTATTATATTTAAATTTTTATATTTTTTATTTTAACAACATATTATATTATATTATTTATTTTTAGTCAAGTCTTAAATTATTATAAAACATATATTATTATAACTTATTATATTATTCAATTAATTTTTCAAGTATTGAAAATTATATTAAAAAATATATTATTAAAAACTATCGAATGTTAAAAACAATCCGTCCATCGCACATTTAAATAAGAACTGATCATTTAACAGATGTTTGTAATACACGTTAATGACATTCTTTGAGAAATAGGAATGTTTTTCTTATTGATAGGAGCACAAAAACTAGCTCTCCGTTGGTGTAAGTGATACTGATAAGGAGTTAACGACTGCCAAATTGTATCATTGTTGATGTATCTTCAATTTTCGAAAGCATCACTCTTCGTTGATCACATATAAAGGTTTGAGTTTTAATTCAGGGAAGAAGTCATTTTTATTGCTTGGACCAACAGTGGTCTACATTTGTGACCCTGATCACATGATAAAAGAGGTCTTTAAGATTTATGATTTCCAGAAGCCGAAGGGAGGTAATCCTTTATCGAAACTTCTTGTTGGTGGACTTATAGAAGCTGAGGGTGATAGATTGCTCAAACACAGAAAAATCCTCAATCCTGCATTCAACATCGAGAAGTTAAAGGTCACTCCTCGTACTAATTGTCGTGTTCATGTACATTTTAGTTACTTGTACTTAGTTGTAGCCAGACCGTTGATTAGGGTGTGCAAAGAGTCCTACCGCACGGCCCCCAATTTAAAATACCCCCAAAATTATCAATTGAACATAGTTGTTTTAGTATGTTATAACTTCAAGACTCTTTTAATATACTCTATCATAAATTTTCTGTACGGTATTTAATTTGTGGTGGAGTTTTTGTGTGATTAATTTTTGTTAAAAAAATTTCGTATATAAAAGTACTTTATACATAAGTGCTTTGCTCCTATAGGCCTCAAATATAGGAGCCACCGGGCCTCCAAAATTGTTGAAATGGCTTGGTTGTAGCCTTGTAGGTGCAAGACCAGAAAGATTATTTGTTCTGTAACTATGCTGATACTGAAATGGCTAGGGTTTAATTTTTGATTTTCGAAATCAGAATCTGTTGCCAGCCTTTTACTTGAGTTGTACTGAGATCATGCACATATGGGAGAATATGGTTTCTGCAGAGGGTCAAAGCGAGCTGGATGTATGGCCTTATGTCCAAACTTTAACAAGTGATGTCATTTCTCGGACAGTCTTTGGTAGTGATTATAAATAAGGAAGAAAGACATTTCAACTCCAAAAAGAATTAGCTGACGTATATATGCAGGCTGCACAATCAGTGTAAACACTCCTGGAATGAGGCCATTTACTCTATGACTATCCTTTGTTCTTTGCTTTTTCCTTGTTTTTTCGTGTGTACGAGTATCATTGATTTTTCCTTGATTTTTGCAGTGATTACTTTTCTTTCTTTGATGTTTAATTAAATTCTTCAGTTTAGATATTTGCCAACCAAAAGAAACATAAGGATGAAGAAGATCGCTGGCGAGTTAAATAGTATTGTGAGAAGTATCATTGACAAGCGTCTAAAGGAAATGGAAACGGAAGAATATATCCATAATGACCCTGTTGAGTATATTACTGCAATCAAATTCTGAAGAAATCAAAGTAAATAGATATATGGAATTTGGAATGACCGTTGATGAGGTTATTGAAGAGTGCAGCTCTTCTATTTTGCCGGACAAAAGACAACCTCAGATCTACTTGTTTGGACAACGATTTTATTAAGTCAGCATTGTGTTGGCAAGAGTGACTTAGGGAAGAAGTATTGCAGGTCTTTGGAAATAATGAACCACATGCTGATGGTTTGAGTCACCTTAAAGTTGTAAGTTCTTTTATGCTTTCGCTGTCCAATTTATTGTCGAAGCACTGTTGATTTTAATTTCAAGCCTTTTTTTTTGGATTCATATGTTATTGATAAAGTGCCGACACAATAAAACTCAGAGCTCTGTATTTGTCCTGTTATGCAGGTCAATATGATTTTGCCCTAGACTCTGAGATTGTACGCCTGGAGTTGTACTTAATCGAGCAATATTTGAAGACATTAAGTGAGGAGAAATGTCCCTCCCAGCTGGAATAATGCTAATCATACCAGTCACCCAATTGCATTATGACAAAGAAATTTGGGGGGATGATTTCGCAATGCTGGAAGCTAAAATGGCGATATCGGTGATCCTGAAGCACTTTCCGTTAGTGCTTTCACCATCTTAAACACATGCTCCTCAGACTATCATAACTCTTCAGCCTCAGTATGTGCAAACTTGATTCTAAAAGCACTATAAAAGGTTTAATACTGTATTACTACATAATAACTGATCATTTCTGTGATGTATCCGTTGAGTGTTGACTTTATCTCTCATTTTTATGGAGTATATTTATGAACACATGGACCATGGCTATTATTTTATTGTAAGCACATATCTGGCCAGATACGCACATGTATTAAGAATAACCTTTCAGATCTTTCGTAATGCATAGTGTAATAACTACATACTGGCCAATTCAGTCTTTGCTCAAGCTATCCAGATAATTTTATTTATAAAACTGTAATTGAGAAGATGGTGGTTTGTGCTCATATTTATTTATTTGTCTGACCACCTTAAACACGATAAGTATTAGTTTTTGGCAAGCAAGATCACCTAATTTGTTAGATAGAAAAACTTGCCTAGCAGCAATCAAATCTCTTACATATCTGCAGGTCTGTATATAAGCAGTATACACGCCTACATATTATATATTTCATTCTATTCAGGAATTCTGGAGCTCTGCTCAGCTGGTTTTGTTCCGAAATCTCAGTATCTGTCTTTTATCAGTTCTGGAAAGAATTAGGCAATACGTAAATTTCCGAAGACAGATAGTAATGTAGAAACAATTTAGGAACACACTTTCATGGAATTTGCTTCTAATTGTTCTCCTGGCGTGTCATTCTAATCTTACTTGCTCGCAGGCAGTTATTAGTACTCTACCAGGATTTTCTGGCAAACTGCCCTTCAAGCTTGAGACTGGGTAATAGTCTCTCTACATTCTTTTCGTTTTCAATCAATTACAAAGAAACTAGTACAAAAACTCTTTGCACTTTAACTTAAAATTTCAGAAAGCGGGTAGTTGATCCACAAGAAACAGGACTTCCCTGGATCTTCACAAGGTTTTAGGGTACTCTAGCACAGCCTCTAATTTCTGAGATACCATCAGAACTTAGAGATGCTTCTGACAATCTATTCCTATTTCTTGATGCCTGCATGAATAATATTTCCTTTTTTACTAACACAGTATTTCTTCACAAAATATAATTACTATTATTACTCAAATTGGAGGGGATAGCGTAAGGTATTCTTTTGAAAGTAGCGAAGAGGAACATAATAAATGCAGTATGGCACACCATAAGCACCTTAGGCTTCATTTTATTTATTCTTTTTCTACATTTGTATTTGTGAAGAAATATTATTTTCCTCGTGGTCAATCAAGTGGAGCATTGATGTTCACGTTCCTTCTCGCGAAGTTCATGATAATTTGATTTTGTGTTGCAGCTACATTGGGATAGGAGAAGAAGAAAATGTACAGCTATTTTATTACTTCGTTGAATCGGAAAGAAACCCGAAAGATGATCCACTACTGGTCTGGCAGGCAGGAGGTCCTGGTTGTTCTGATTTCGGAGCCCTTTTTACTCAATTTGGTAAAAACTCCTCATTTTTCTTAACTTTTTCGAATCTGGACTAAAAGAAAACTGGTATCCAGCTTAGATGCATGATAAAGACATTAATCTGTTCCTTTACATTTCATTCATCCCAACTAAACACAACATAAATATTTCCGTCCAGCTAATTACAGTGCTTTACTTTTGGTTGTAGGACCATTACAATTCAATACAACTTTTGTGGAACCAACGTTAACGCTGAACCCATATTCATGGACCCAAGTACAACTTTTATTACTCTCTATCTATAAAATCTACTTTCCTACTACAATACAAGTACACAACATAATCTATCTCTTATAAATTTTTAGGTGGCAAACATATTGTTTTTTGATAATTCGCCTGGTGCTGGATTTTCTTATGCACGGAATCAGAATGCTTACAGAAACAGCGATACTTTGTCTGCAGCACAAACATATGAATTCTTGAGAAAGGTAATACATATACTAGTATTAGAATGCATGTTATCTGATAATTTTACTATGCTTCTTTTCCTTCTTTTTATGTATATAATAAAAGAACATGAATACCAGAATATCAATATTGTAACTGTCAACTGATGGACCGGAACCATGCCAGATTGCCAATCATAATACATGAAAATCAAAACTTTAGTCCACTAAATTTGGAGATGTTCTGAGCTTGGATAGTTCTGATAAAACATAACATTGTAAGGAAAACGTTTAGTAGCTAATGTTAAGAAGCAAGGTCAGCTAAACTAATCATGTATGCAATATGATGTCACTTTTTTTTAGATATGGTCAATCTCAAGAATTGAAATACTTATACGGGAACTCTCATCTCTTATTACTGAAAAGAGAGAGAGGTACACTATTACAGCCTTGCAGAAACTTATAATGTCATTGAATACAGTTAAACTTGTGTTTTTGTGTGATAGACTGTTAGTCCAGATTAAAACGTACCGGTCTAAAATTATTGTTATCGAATGTCGGTTAGTACTTGGTACCCAAAACGGCCTCTTGTGCCTCAGATCAAATTGTCCATCGAACCTTACTTAAGGTACTTATTTTAGTAGCGAAAGTATCTAATTGTTATTTGTTTCTGAAAATTTTGATGTAGTGGCTTAAGGAGCATCCCAAGTTTGTCAGCAATCCCCTGTATATTGCTGGCATTTCCTATACTGGAATAGTTCTTCCAGTAATTGTCCAAAACATATACAATGGTACCAATATGCATAAGCTAGTCTTTTCATGCATTTACAGATTTGTAATTCAAGTGAAATATGTCCAACGTTGCTAAGGCAGATCTCCATTAATTTGAGATATACATAAAGATTATATATGTTTCCCAAAAGTTCATAATCACATTGTAATTGTATAATTTGTTATTCAAGGTTTCGCATATATATTTGCTCATGCCTAATCTTGTGCAGTTTTGAACTTTTTTCAGGAAACGAACTTGGCAATGAGCCTATAATCAATATCAAAGTATGTACAAGATACCTTTTATAAAATTGAAGTGCGCAGAGTGTCGTTCCACTATACTAGCAACTAGCTTATTGGTCATCTTGACATTTTTAATTTTTTTTCTTACAAATTTCAGTTGCTCCGTGTCTTTGAATTGAGTGTAGGGGTATATTCTCAACAACCCTTTGACAGATAGAAGTATAGACTTCAATTCAAGGATTCCATATGCTCATCAGTTCGCGCTTCTCTCCAACGAACTCTTTAAGGTGAGCTTAAAATTTAGTTTGCGAGAAAAATCTACATCATGCTGAGTACTGTTTGCTAGAAGTATTATTGATTATTTTTGTATTTTGTACGTAGGCAGCGGAAATAAATTGCCATGGTGACTATATAAACGAGAATCCTAGCACACGGTGTGTTGACAATCTACAAGAAATAGACAAGGTTATCCAGAAGCATCCTTATCCAAGAAATGTATAACAATTTACGACATAAATACTAACACACATACAACTAAATCTTTGTGCATCACAGTGTCTTGAGAGCATATTCCAGATGCAGATATTAGAACCCATCTGTCTTGAAGATACTACAGCACTATATAAGGATGGAAGCTCATCAGAAAAGAACCGGACAAACGCCATTCGGTCATTAAAATACATAAATACAGCGTGTAGGGTGAGCTAATGACAGATAAATATATCAAATACCATCTCTTTAAGTTCATATTAGTAAAACCCTTGTTGGTTCACAAGCGTCTTTACACATTTGTAATATTTTTTTTATGAATAGAACTGTATTATTTACTTTGAATAAGACTACAAAAGAGTACCCCTTATCATAAAACAAGCACATATCTGCATATTATTCTGAACTTTGCTAAGTTTGCTTATATATTTATTATTCTATACAGGAAAATGGTTATAGCTACTTTGCTCTTTGGGCAAATGAAAAATCTGTCCGAGAAGCTCTGCACATCCACAAGGTATAATATTTTTCCAACCATTAACAGAATTATATTAATAGAATAAAGTTAGTACGCAGGGAGAGTACAGAGAGAAAAAACACTAAACTGATAGACAAGCGCATAGAGTTCAATAGCTATTAAAGGAATGGAAATTTTTAATCTTAATGTGTAGGGTTCCTTCTTTCACAATATACTTAGAGATCTGTCATCAGTTTCAAATCATTCTCACTAAAAAAAATGACGGATCACCAACACACAGGCTTCTCTATGTTACCTTTCAGCAAAATCCACATCACGTAACTTGGAAGAAACTGAGAGCAAAAAAGAATCCCTGAGAAGGATTTCTAGCATGATAGCGTAGTGGATAAACCTATGATCTTGATAACAAGATGTTGAGCCTCACCGGAGATTTCTACAATCGGCCTTTACAATAAATATAAAAATCTAAAAACAAGTGCATATATTTATCTGCAATTTAATCAGTCTACATAGCAAACATTCTGTCTTGCAACTCCCTGATAATAATATTTCAGTGATTTAATTGCATCAAATGCTGAAAAGTATCACAATATTTTAAGACTTGAAAATAATATGGGGAAGTTAAAGGTTCAAATCAATTGTTTTGCTCCCTCAAGACTTGTTTGACGAACAGAATTAGAAGTGCACATGTTTTATTGTCAGTTCAACAATGTAATTTTGCTGTCCTCTGCCTCAGGGAACAATAGGGACGTGGGAACTATGCAACTCAGATCATTATGTGATTGGTAAAGATGATACCGCTACATACACGTATGATGTATCCAGTTCTCTTCCTTACCACAAAAACTTAACTAAAAAAAGTTGCCGGGCTTTAGTAATGAGGTAAATGTTTTAATCTTTGAATCATCTAAACTCTGAGACTAAGAGAAGTTACACTCAAGATTAAAGACATCGACCATATTTAAATCTGCAGCGGTGATCATGACATGGTTTTTCCATACATTGGCACCAGAAAATGGATACGTTCACTTAATTTGACTGTTGGCAGGCCTTGGACCCCTTGGTTTGTTGGAAAACAAGTTGCAGGGTATACAGAGACTTACATGAATGAGGATTATTCATTGACATTTGCAACAGTTAAGGTACTATTAGCTAGAACCATCTTTTCAATATCCATGTGACAAACAAAGTGTAAGATAAAATCTTATATTTTTTCTCAATTTACATGTTCAACTAAAACATTCAAGTTTACACCCACAGAAACAATTTTCAAATCAAAATTTATAAAAACAAAATATAACAATTTCATCTATTTTAGTCTGCATTACAGTATTCTAATCCCATGATCTCAATTGTTTGTAGGGCGCTGGTCACTCAGCTCCCGAGTACAAGCCTGAAGAGTGTCTTGCTATGGTTGATAGGTGGTTTGGCTCTTATGCACTTTGATACATTTCTAGTCTTTGTAGTCTTTGATTCATTTTTAGTCTTTCTAGTCTTATGTTTAAGAATATTATTTTCATCAACATAGACAAGAATGACCACGAATTTACCACCCTTACTGAAAGTGAAAAGTCTGTTATCACTGTGAGATATTTGAATTCTTCATTGTTTGAGAGAGTAGAAAGCTTGACAAACCATATTTTAGGGGTTTGTTTAAGTCCATATAAAGACTTGCCAATTTTGCACACATGGTCTTTAAAATTAGAAGGGCACTTAGATGGGAGAAAGAAGTGACGAGGAGGAAGCTACATATACACCGTCTCTAACAGATCACCATTTAAGAAAGCATTATTAACATCCGTCTGATAAACTGACAAGTTGTTAACTGCAGCAGCAGTAGTCAAAACCACCTCAAAAATATTCTTAGCAATAGAACATATGGGTTTAGAATAATCTACTCCATGTTGATCATGTGGTTTTAAAACAAGATCTAATGTATGAATGTCCTCAAGTGCTGCAATTTCAGCTTTCAAAACTTGAAACCAGTGAGGGTGAGGAGCAACAGGATTGAATGTATAGCGAGTGGGAATCTTTGAGATGGTGGATATATAAGTTTAATATTTAGGTAAGAAATTGTCATACGATAAATTAATTTGTATTGGATTTTGATTTTTGAGTACACTGACCTGAGACCAATTTGAGAGAGGAGGATGGTACAAATGCATGAATAGATAGTAAACAAGTGAAGTCTTGAAACCTAGCAGGTAAGTTTTTATTTCTAAACTAGATGGCCGAGCACATACAGTACCATGTGACAACTGATCAGATTGAACACTAGTAATATCAGGATTTGAAGATACCACAGCAGGCACATTAGACACATGATCCGAATGTTCGTCAGTAATCAGAGAGGGGGGGCTGGACAATCGGACTTGAGCATACTAACTTTGGTCTGGGCTTTGATCAATGCACGGGTC
The DNA here is from genome assembly GCF_009905375.1 of Apium graveolens. NCBI lineage: Eukaryota > Viridiplantae > Streptophyta > Magnoliopsida > Apiales > Apiaceae > Apium > Apium graveolens. The sequence goes on along the minus strand of NC_133656.1, from coordinate 165,301,971 downwards.
GAGTATACTCCTCTATTTGCCTGCAGGGTACAATTTACTGAACTAATAAACAGAAGTGACTTATCCATCACTTACAATGTGATTATTACATATATATATATGTATATTTTGTCGGAATCTGATGAGTAATAATTTAATATTTTCTAATCAACGAATCAAGTCGTACGTTCGAGCCATTCATAACGGTACTGATGGTCTTGCAAATTCCCTACGGCCTACGGCTACTTGCCTTACGAACTCCGGCCCCTCCATGTACAGGAAGTTTCCTCTACGGCAGAACTTCCCATATCCTCCGACTCTGGTCCATTTCCATGCATCATGTTCATCACCTACTTGTCACCTGCTTCGTCTTAGTCATCCCTGAAAATTTGTAAATCATGACACATGTCCCTACGTCCCATCCTCGTCACCTAACGTATGTATAGTCTCTAGACACGTGTAAGACACGTGTAAGCACTTCCGTAAAATCTGAGAGATAACTCATAATGCAGATTATGTACGTTGCTGCTGTGCCACCTTGCATGCCATATCACTATTCTCTCAACAACCATCTATAGGACCACATTCTCATAATTGTCTCTTTTATCCTTCTTGTTAGTTTAAGTACTCTAATAGTACAAGGTCATGGTTGTCTTTCTCTGTCCCTTGTTTGTTGCTGATTTGTTGCTTGCTATATGTAAAGGATGCTGTATGGATTGAAGCATGATTGAATGATTATCTCTTTGACACTTGGTTGATTCTCATTTCCAGATTTGCATATTGCTCTATTAATCTTTATGGTATCAGAGCTATTACATATACTTATTTGGTTTTGTTTTTAAATTCAACTAACACTGTGTCATTCTCTTTCATCATCTCTCCATCTGTTTTTTGTTTCAGATCTGAGAAAGCTTGAGTGTATGTTTACCAAAAATGGCGAATGGCACAAGATTCACTTTTGTTGATATGCAAAACCCACTCTTTATTCATCCCTCAGATGGTCCTTTGTCTGTAAGTGTCTCCAAGCTACAAGGTGCTTCAGACTACAGATCTTGGAAACGATCATTTGAAATTCAACTCTCTGTTAAACACAAGTTAGGGTTCTTGACTGGATCTATTCCCAGAGATGCTTCAGATGTTGTTCAAGCGGCTGAATGGGACACCTGTAATGACCTTATTATTTCATGGTTGCACAACAATGTTGCTGATGGTATTAAACAGTCCATCCTCTTCATAAACTCTGCATCTGAGGTATGGTCTCAGCTTGAAAAATGTTTTTTGTTAAGTAATGGGTCTCGAAAATATAAGCTCACTCGTGATCTGTATGCACTTAGACAAAATAATATGAAACTCAATGACTATTTCACTACCTTGAGTAGCCTATGGGAGGAGATTGAGTCCATGAATGCACTCCCAGTGATTACTACTGTTGCTGCAGATGTTACAGCTTTTATTTCTGCTATTGATAAATATAAAGCTGAGTCACGTCTTCTTCAATTTTTGAATGGTCTTGATGATATGTATGCTGTCCTTCGCTCTCAACTCTTAATGCAAAATCCCCTCCCTAGTGTTGATGTTGCATTTTCCACTTTGCAACAAGAAGAATCACAAAGGGACTTGTTTGGTTTGGCAAATCAAGATGCTGCTGCTATGTATGGCAAATCTCAGAATGAATATAAAGGACCAGCTTGTGAGGCATGTGGGCAAAAGAATCACAGTGGGGATAGATGTTGGACTGCGATAGGCTACCCTCGTTGGCATAGAAAGTATAAACCTCCCACTTCAAAGCCTCAGTCTACCGTTACTGCTCCCAAGCAGCCTAGGCGTGCTAACCATGCTGTACAAGAGAGCCCTCCTTCTGATGTGACCTTGACAACTCAACAATTGCAGCAACTTCTGAAAATGTTACCTCAGACAGCTGCATCGAATAGTGCTTCCTTGTCAATTACTGATGATGAGCTCGAAAACTGTTTCTCTGGAATGGTGTCTTGTCATATGTCTATGACTGATACTACAACCTGGATTGTTGACTCTGGTACAAGCGACCACATGACCTTTAGCATTGATATACTGAGCAATGTTCGAGCAGCTCCTCCTGATCTAATTATTAAGTTGCCAACAGGGGCCAGTGCAAAGATTACTCATATTGGCAACTTAATACTGAAAAGTGGTCTTGTCTTGAAAAAGGTGCTTTATGTGCCTCAGTTTCAACATAATTTAATGTCTATTCACAGGCTGTCTGCGGACAACAACTGTGTGGTCCATTTTCACCCAGAAGGATGCACCATTATTGATGCAGCAACAAAGCGAACACGGGCAAGTGGTGCACTTCGTAATGGATTGTATTATCTCAAGGATGAGCCTGCTATGATCACTTCTAACTCTGTCTCGAAGCACCCAACATCAGACTACGCACTGTGGCACACACGATTGGGACATGCCCCCATCACCAAATTGAGGTATATACCTTTTCTTAGACACCATCCCTTGCCAGTTGATAAAATATGTGTCACTTGTCCAATGTCTAAGTTTGCTAAACTCTCATTTGACCTGAGTAATTCACATGCTTCCGATAAATTTCAACTGATACATGTTGACACGTGGGGGCCTTATAGAGTGGCTACAAGAGGAAAATATAAACATTTTCTCACCATAGTTGATGATTACTCTAGAGTTACTTGGGTATATCTCCTGCATCGTAAATCAGATTATCTTGCCACCATGAAATCCTTTTGCAACTATGTTGGTGTGCACTTCAAACGGAATGTACAAACCATACGATCTGATAATGCAGCAGAGTTTGGTGATGTCAACTGTCGACAATTTTATGCAGGTAATGAAATAATACACCAAACCTCATGTGTCAATAGACCGCATCAGAATGCTCGTGTGGAACGACGTCATAGGTATGTGCTTGTAGTTGCTAGATGCCTTCGTTTCCAAGCTGGTTTGCCATTGGAACACTGGGGTGAGTGTGTCCTTGCTGCTGTTTATTTAATTAATCGACTTCCAACATCAGTTCTGAAGAATAAAACACCATATGAGGCCTTGTTTGATGAACCACCAGATTATGATCGTGTGAAGGCCTACGGGTGCCTTGCTTTTACTGCAAACCCATCTCAAAATGGTGATAAATTCGTCCCAAGGGGAGTCCCGTGTGTCTTTGTTGGGTACCCGTTTAATCAAAAAGGCTATACTCTATTGGATTTGACAACCAAGAAGACATTTGTCTCTCGTGACGTGATCTTTCATGAGATGATTTTTCCTCTCAATAATGCAAGTTCAGATTCTTATATACAACCTACACCTGTGAAGATGCCTCAGCCTAGTACCTACTGCCATGATGACATAGTGTTCGAGGATGTTCAACCAACTGATGAGACAGAAGACAATGATTCGTACACATCACCACCTGAAGTTAGGAGATCCTCTCGAGTCACTCATAAGCCTGCTTGATTGGGAGATTATGTAAACAATGTGCACACATCTGTAAATATTGTAAGCATTGTTAACATGGTGATAAATGATCAGTTCCAGTATTTCTCTGCAAACTTGACACTCAACAACGATCCTACCAGCTTTAAACAAGCTGTGCAAAGCGAGAGTTGGAGAGAAGCCATGAATAATGAGTTAACAGCCTTGGAAGAAAACAATACTTGGAAAATTACTAAACTCCCCCCAGGAAAGAAAGCCATTGGATGCAAGTGGCTCTTCAAAACTAAATACAATCCTGATGGAACAATTGAAAGGTACAAATCAAGGCCTGTGGTTCTGGGATGCAAACAGATTTATGGCATTGATTATGCAGAAACATTCACTCCGGTCGCAAAATTAACAACAGTTCGTGCTCTCTTAGCTGTGGCTGCAATACAAGGATGGGAAACAGTGCAAATGGACGTATCTAACACATTCCTGAACGGAGATCTTGATGAAATTGTCTATATGAAATTTCCCCAAGGGTACAATGGCATGGGATCGCGAATTACTGCTGAGTCTGTCAACATTGCTGCAAATTGGTCAACTGGTGAATGGGTGTGTCAACTTTTAAAATCATTGTACGGGCTCAGACAGGCACCACGCCAATGGTTCAGTAAACTGTCTGAAACATTGCTGAACCTTGACTATGAGCAATCGAAAACTGACTACAGCTTGTTTACAAAACCCTCAGGTGAGAAAATTACATTGGTTCTTGTTTACGTTGATGATCTTCTTATATCTGGAAACACTAATACGGAGATCGAGCACCTCAAAGTAATGTTGGCCAAGCAGTTTCACATGAAAGATTTGGGTGCAGTGAGCTATTTTCTGGGCCTTGAAATTGCTCGCTCGTCAGCTGGTTTCTTCATTTCACAGAAGAAATACACGTTGGAGTTGCTACATGAATTCGGTATGGCAAATACATCATCCCTCAAATTGCCAATTGACTCTCATTAAAATTGACTCTGACAAGTGGCACGCCACTCATAGATCCTCACCCTTATCAGAGACTCGTTGGAAAACTTATATACTTGACAGTGACACGTCCATATATTGTGTTTGCTGTGCACATCTTGAGCCAATTTATGCATCACCCTACTGATATCCACCTTCGAGCAGCAATGAAATTACTTCGTTATTTAGGAGGCAATCCGTCTCAGGGTGTTCTATTGTCATCTGCATCTCGTCCCTCGATCCAAGCATACTCAGATAGTGATTGGGCGAATTGTCCGGTAACTCATCGATCAATATCTGGCTTTTGTTTGCTTCTGGGTGACTCTCCTGTGAGTTGGCAAACAAAGAAACAATAAGTTATAGCTTGTTCGACTGCTGAAGCGGAGTATCGCTCCATGACACTTACAGCATGTGAAATAACGTGGTTATCTACTCTCCTGAAAGACATGGGCCTCTCCTCCTTGCCACCTGCAGTTCTGCATTGTGATAACATGGCAGCCCTTTCTATGGCAGTCAACCCAGTGATGCATGCTAGAACCAAACACATTGAAGTGGATTGTCACTTCGTACGCGACAAAGTGAAGGCTGGCGATATTAAAACTTCCTATGTGCCTTCTGGGTCTCAACTTGCAGACATATTAACAAAACCACTCTCGGTGAAACAACACTATCACCTTCTGGACAAGCTTAGAGCTTCCACTGCGTCTCCAGCTCGGCTTGAAGGGGAGTAATGCAGATTATGTACGTTGCTGCTGTGCCACCTTGCATGCCATATCACTATTCTCTCAATAACCATCTATAGGACCACATTCTCATAATTGTCTCTTTTATCCTTCTTGTTAGTTTAAGTACTCTAATAGTACAAGGTCATGGTTGTCTTTCTCTATCCCTTTTTTGTTGCTGATTTGTTGCTTGCTATATGTAAAGGATGCTGTATGGATTGAAGCATGATTGAATGATTATCTCTTTGACACTTGGTTGATTCTTATTTCCAAATTTGCATATTGCTCTATTAATCTTTAATATGTTAGGGAGGATAAAACGTACGAAAAAAACGGGAAGGAAGGGGACGAAAAAAGAGAAAAAAAGAAGCAGAAAAAGAATCTTCCGATAATGGCTATAATCAATCGCGGTTAATCAAGCGAGATTTTATCGGCGATCATTTGGCGCCGCCGCCGGGGACGATTAAACAAAAAACTACTAACGACAACATCAAAACATACCTGCTATCATCAAAACCCGATAAACCCCAAAACCGATAGAACATCAGGATGAGTGAAGAATCGACCAATTATTCTAATTCTTATCGATCATCTTCTGCCACCCCACCTTATTCCCCAATTCGTGATTCATTTTCCAATCTACAAGCACATCAAAGGTATATGCAGGAATAGAAGGATAATTTAACTGCCCAGATGGCTGCCAACCATCACCACTAATACATCCCACAGTATGAGCCTCAGTATGACCCCCTTGTGATCTCCAATAAAAAGAGAATTATGTATCTACTCAATTCCCTCAACAAGATGATTCTTATCACACTTACCATTCCTCCCATGAAAGAGAAACTCCTGGTCATGGCTCTGGCCGAAGTGTTCATAGATATCCAACTCACTCATCTTCAGGCTCTCATGGATCCGTGTTCCCTCGTCTCTCTGAACGAGAAATGTCCTGTGACAGAAGATCTTATAGAGGAAGGAATCCAGTCTATGGTAGAAAGAGAAGTTTCAGGTCTCCGGGCTCCCAAAGAGCAACCCCTCCCATAATCATCCATCAAAACGCTTAAACTCCTCAACCAATGGAATATGACGGAACAGGGGAACCGTTAACCAGATTGGAAGAGATGATGACTAGGGCACCATTGGAGATCAACACTGGAAGATCACCTTTCTCTCGAGAGTTAGAATCCTCACAGGTGGATCAAGGTGTGAAAATCACCGGTTTGGAATCTTTCGATGGTACTATGGATCCCAATGATTATTTGAGTTACAACGAGAATCTTATGATTTGCCACCGATACAATGATATAACCAAATGTAGATTATTCATCTCTACTTTTAAAACTTATGCCCGCACATGGTTTTCCAGTTTACCGATCCTCTAAGTGTAGGTTCGTGGGAAGAATTCAAAACAATGATATTGGCTAAATTTTGAGTTAATACTCCTCATCATGTGGTCCATACCATATCCCTGGAGAACATCAAGCAAACTCCTGGAGAATCCTTGAGGGATTACATTGAGAAATTCAAGACAGCTGCTTCAAAGGTAAGAGAGCTACGACCTGCTAATGCCGTATATTCTTTCATTTATAATATGAATTATAGTGAATGCAAAGACTGTTGTAAAGAACTCTATAACAAGGAGCCTGCGGATTTATATGAAGCTTAAATATTACATCTACATACATTTCTACGGATGAAGGAATATGAGCATATTATCCTTGTTCCCGAGATGAAGCTTTTGGATCCCAAAGACACAACATGCAAGTAGATGGTATAGATGATTTTAGGAGAAAAAGCCCCGAAAGGTTCCCTTCAAACCGCAGATTCTCAGCGAATCGAAGCTTCCCTCTTCGACCTCAAAGAGAGAAGCCTCATTTCACTACTTTGAATAAAAATAATTCTGATATTTTAAAAGATATACATTCTAAAGATTTCTTTACATTGCCTACTCTTATTAGAATCCCTGCTGAAAAAAGGGATTGTTCGTGATTTTGTGATTACCATGCCAACATCGGCCATGCTACTGAAGAGTATACTTTTTTGAAATATTTTTTGGAAAGATTAGTGAAGAGAGGGTTGCTAGATAATTATGTTGGCCCACAAAGAAAATAGGAACAACCAAAATAAATCCCAGTAGCTAGAAATTCGGGGCCTCTGCATGTCATTTTGTGATAATCGAAGGAGATTGTCCTAATGAAGATATTATGCAAATTGAAATTTCCCCTCCGGCCTTCATATTTTCAGACTCTGTTATCATCTTTTCCAACTAGGATTACCCTCTAGGGAAAAATTGCAAGATCGAAACTTTAACTGTCCAACTAGACATAGCAAACCAAGATGTTAAGAAAATACTCATTGATAATGGTTCTTCCGTTGACATCATCTTCCAACATGATCTTAAAAGAATGATATTGGAAGACCAGAAGGAACAATCGGATGCTGATAATGGACAAATACCGATTTACGGTTTTGAAAATCATGCCATACCCACACAGGGATTTATCGACCTTCCTACCATATTCCGCACTTCTCCCCAAAAAGTACATGCCCTTGTCCGATACCATATCATGGATATCGCTTCTCCCAACAATATCATTATAGGGCGACCCTCTTTGTTTGCTCTAGGAGCTATTATCTCCATTCCCCATATGAAAGTGAAATTTTCTATGGCGTTGGGACCTGGAGAATTGGTATCTGACAATTAAGCTGCTATGTTCTGTTACTCCGCCTCCCTCGATCTGGCTCTGACTCAGTCGATAAAAAAAGAAAACTCTATGGAGAAAACAAACACTTCATGTATTCTCCCGCTGCTCCTAAAGTTTCTAAAACTGAAGATACTTAAGTTTTGATGATCGAAAATTCTGACAATATCTTCCTCGCCAGTGAAGACATTTCCCTAACACTTTTACATTCTTAAAGTTGTCCCGGGAGAAGCAACAAAATCTGTTGAGCTGGTAAGGGGAGACCCTTAAATGATGAAAACAGTGAAACAAAAAAGAAGAAATTTTACCTTTGAATGACAACAAGCCATAGATGAAGAAATTAAAAAGTTTCTGAAGGCCAACTTCATCTACGAAATTCAGTTCATTGAATGGATAGCCAATGTTGTGTTAGGGAAGAAGTCCAACGGCAAATGGAGAGTTTGTATCGACTACACGGATCTCAATAAAGCAACTCTTAAAGATTACTATCCTCTTCTCATAATTGATCAGCTCGTCGATGCTACTGTCGGACATGTATTATTTAGCTTTCTTGATGCTTTCTCATGATACAATCAAATTTTTCTTATCCCTGAAGATCGTCCTAGGACTGCTTTTATAACTCATAGAGTAGTATATGCATACCGAGTGCTTCCTATGGGACTGATGAATGTTGGAGCAACTTACCAAAGAACCATGAACAAAATTGTTGCCCACAAATAAGGAGAAATTTTGAAGTCTACATTGATGATATGATTGTAAAGTCTCGAGTGAAGAAAGATCATTGGAATGACTTGAAAGAAACTTTTGAAACTCTCTGAAAATACAAGCTTAAGCTCAACCCCTCCAAATGCTCTTTTTGAGTGTCTTGCGGTAAGTTCTCGTGTCACATGATCAGTGGACGAGGATCGAAGTTAACCTTGAAAAAATAAGAGCTCTCGTGGAAATGTCTCTTCACTCGACCCTTAAACAAGTTCAGAAGTTGAATGGATGTCTAACTTCTATTTAGAGATTCATATTCAGATTAGAAGAAAGAAGTTTGGCATTTTTTCAGGCCCTCAGGGGCATCCGTAACTCCACAGAAATCAATTGGACGTCTTTCTGTCAAGAAGATTTTGAGTCCCTTAAGAGTTATTTCTCTTCTCCCCGCATCCTAGCTTGCCCTGTGTCCGGAGAACCTTTATGCCTATATCTAGCCATATCGAAGGAAGCTATTAGTCCATGTCTACTACAGGAAGAGTTAGGCAAATAATATCCAGTGTACTATGTTAGCCATGTATTACAAGATGCTGAGATTCAATATCTTCTAGTAGAAAAAATGGCATATTCCCTTTTGCTAGCAAGCAGAAAACTCCGGCCTTATTTTTAAGGACATAAGATCAAAGTTTATACCAAGAGCAAGTCCAACAACTCCCTTATATGAGCTCTTAAGTTTAATTATAAGGATTTTGACAAAAAAATGCACTCCAACAATGTCTTAGTACTTCCTTATATGACTTAGACATGAGCTTCATTCTTTATCTTTAAGGGACTTCTAGTGCTCCCTTATAACATTTTTAACAATTAAAAATTCATTTCTCTCTCTCTCTTTGTTCCACTTTTTGTCCATATCTTTTCAAATTTATTTAATATAATAATGATAAGGAAGCAAGATAAGGATCATTGTTGGAGTTGAAATTCAAAATTACGTCTTAAATCACTAATAGTTAATATTTTATAATATTTATAAGGAACTCACTAGAACACTGTTGGATTTACTCTAATTTTCCTTTGCGAAAGATTCTTCACAAATCAGATCTCTCTGGAATATTAGTCAACTGAGCTGTAGAGCTTAGTCAGTTGAGCATAACATAGCCCCCAACACTGCTATAAAAGGGAAAGCTCTTTTCTACTTCCTACTTGAATCCTCTATCTCCTGTACAGAGCTGACTTATGAAAATGACCCCCAGGATCCCCTTCCTTTCCTAAAGTTTTGGAACTTGTATGTGGATGGGTTATCTACCAATGACTGCAGTGAACCTGGAGTATATCTTGTAAGCCCTGACAATTTTGAAATCCAACAATCTATCAAATTCAAGTTCCCTGCCACCGGCAATTGTTTAGAATACGAAGCTTTGTTAGGTAATGAATATAACACATAGGGGGTGAATGTGTTTTAGATTATTATTAATCTTTTTAAACTGTTATGGATGTGGTGAACAAAGTAATATAAATTGTAGAGATAAAGTGTTTTAACAGAAATAATAAAATATGCACATGAACACACTAGCTTCAAAACTCACTTAATTTTATATTAAAATCAAGTATGTCTTGCTACAAATTTACGGGTTCTTTGTTGATAAAGAACTCAGCTTATTTCTTGAGAGAGTTACAAGAATTTCTAGATCTATTTGTTACAACTAAAAATAAATCATCCATTGTTTACTTTATAGAACAGTAAACACAGGTTTTACAGAGTATGCAATAGCATGTACTAAACCCTACTTTAAGTTAACTAAAATTTCTATTTCTGGATTAGTGTATCTTTATTAATCGTGTATGTCTGTGACTTTACTTTGTCAGTTAATCTTGGCCTTTGATCTTGTACTCTTCAAGCTGCTTTTTGTAGACTTTTCAAATCAGTGATTTATTTGTTTGTTGATTGATAATCTTGGTTCTTTAACGAGTCTGCATTCTGTACTTGAGTTTTACATCGAGATCTCCAGTTTGTTATATAAAGAACTCGACATCTCAATAAGTATAATGACTTATCGAGATCTCTTATTTCTCTATAGTGGTTTTGACTTATCGAAGTCTCTGAGTTCTCTATAAGAGAATTTAGCTTGTCAAGATCTCTAAATTTCTGCATTTAGAAAAGACTTGTCGATATCTCTGAAATCTCTATTGGCATATTGACTTATCGATATCTCTGAGATCTCTAATGAGAGTTTAACTTATCGATATCTCCAATCTTCACATCTTCAATTTGACTTGTCGATATCTCTGAATTCAGAAATGACTTGTCGATATCTCCAATCTTCATATCTTCATTTGACTTGTCGATATCTCTGAGACTTCTCTATAAGCTAATTTTTGACTTGTCGATAAGTCATTCTGGAGTTCTCGAATGACTTCTCTATATGACTTGATCTGTGACTTGTAGATTTCTTGACTTAGAATATTTTTCTTAAAATAGATTTATTTAACTCAAATCTCTTCACACTTTCTCTGAGGCATGATCTTCATGATCTTCTTCCAGAGTTTATTATTAGGTTTGAGACTGTATACAGAAAAATACTTCAGTCTAATCTATTGACATTTTACAGACTCAAGTAATACAATATAAAATGCAAACTTAGATTGTCATACAACTTACTTAGGGCTGTCAATTTGACTTAGTCTTGTTATAGTACAGGCATGTTTTGTACAACAATCTCCCCCAATTTGTGAGAAGATTGTTTATCACAAATATATGCCTGGTAATAAGACTAACCCCAAGTTAAAATGAACAATGAAACATTACATAAGAATTGACGGATACATTCATTAGTCAAATTTCTCATCTCCTGTTTCTTCTTTAATAAGGTCCTTTAACTTTACAAGTATTTCCAGTTCCTCTATGATTGGTGTCCCTCTTAGAGCTTCTACAAGTTTGAATTTATCAGCTAATATAACTGTACAAAAAACCAGTCCTAATTATTGAGAATCTGCCACCCTTGATGTTTAGAAATTGTCCATCCTTGGTTATTCTGCTTATCAATATACTTTATTTCCCTCTCCTCACTCTCAGCCTTTTCTCTTGCTCTTCTTTCTTCCCTTTCTACAAACCATTCATTGAAAAAAGATCTCCATGCCTTAGTTGCAGTATCCTTGTCCTACAGTAAGCTTATCACCCTTTTGATCTCTGTGGGTGAAAATGTGTCCATTAAGTTTCTGCCAAGAAATGTGAAGGTTCCATCATGATAGTAGATTCTTACTTCCCTTAGTATTACAACCCAAACTTTGACCATTTCTTCAGCTAATTGTTGAAAGTGGTCTTCATCTCAGATGCACCAATTCAGAGGTAGAAAATCACTTTGATTAAAATAGTTCCAGATGGCCCTTTCAGTTACTTGTAGTTTCTTTGATTTTCTCCCAACATATTTGTAATAAATTTTGGTTGGTGGCTTAACATAAGCTAAGTTTGAGATTTTCTTTAGAGATGTCTGGCACGAGGTGATTGGTATTTTCAATAAGGTGTTGGCAGTTTGTTTATACAAGAATTTGGGCTTTAAGGTTTGAGGTGGTTTAGTATTTGAGTTTGTTGGCTTAGAAGGTTGAGTTTAGTTGATTTGGATTGGTAGGGATTGCTTTTATGGTTCTGAACTGTCTTCCTTATTCTTTCTTCTTCTCTCTTCTCCTCTCTTCTTATCATCTTCCTTCTTCTCATCCTGCTTCTTTTCTTTGCTACCAGTTGCTCTAGAATTTTGACTTGGATTTGAGCCAGAAAGTGGTTGATCATCTTGTTTCTGCTCATCATCATCCTTGTCATCCTTTAAGTTGTATGGCAAGTTTGGCCATATGGTATCAACATTTATCAGGTATCTTTCAAGAATTCTGATCATATCTTCATCTTCAGTTTTCTTGTTCTTCTTGCATTTCAGATCAGATTGAAGAGTCATTATCAGCCTCGTGTTTCCTCTTACATAATTTTTAGGCACATTAAAGAGTTTTCATCTTTTAGACTGAGGACAGCTGTAGGCCACCCCCTTTCTTGGATAGAGATTGGCTTCAGGAAAAGCATCTATCTGAGCCTTTTTGCGTTCATGTAGCGATTGGGTGTCCTCTATAATTACTGCATGTACTTTATCAATCACTACATCCTTCTCAGATGCTCTCAATTTTTGAATATCGGAGAGAGACACATTTAGACATCTGTCCAGTCCACATTCATTCCCATTTGCTACAATCCTCTTCTCCAGAAAGTTATCAACTTTGACAATCACCACTCTAATAAAGTTGATGTTGTTGGCCAATTCTCTTTTGTAGGTGATGTAGTTATTGTGAAGAGACACCCTTAAACCTGACAGAAGGTCATTGAATTCTTGATCTTGACAGGGTCCTTCTGCAGCTTTTAGAAACCTGTCATTTCCAACATCTTTAGATAATTGAGACTTTGAAGAGTTTTGACCAGCTTGAGTAGCTGATGTCAATTTGCTAGCATCCCTGGATTGTTGAATCCTATCTTCTATCGCCCCCTTAGTCTTTGGAACAAGCATGAGTAGGGGAGTTGGTATTTCTGGCCTCACAGTCTCAGGAAGTGCAAGCAATGGAATGTTAAGTTTTCCCATGATGGCTCCCAAAGCTATAGAGTTTTGCATTTGTAAATGCTTGTGGAAGTCCACCAAGGTCTGTATATCTGCCTGTTGACTCTGCACCAGAGTAGTGAGAGCTTGCACTTGAGCTGTGACTGAATCATTAGAAGACTGCAAAGTAGAAACTTGTTGTTGGAGAGCTTGCAGTTGGAGATTTGATGAAGTGGCTGATTGTGGTTGAGAGCTTGAAGGTTCTGAGGTGCCAAAGGTTGCTTGCACAGCTTCCTTTATTCCTTCCATGAGCAGTGCAGAAGGCTCATACCTACTTTGATGAAGTTGATTCAACTTGAGCTTTGTATCATTGGAATTGACAATATGTTGTTGAACCACCTCATGCAAAGCTATAAAAGACTGTCTGGGGTTTTTGACATCTTTTTCCACAGAAGTCAGATCAAATTTTGCCATTTGGTCAGCAAAATGTTAGAATTTGGAAGTGATCTTGACTTGAGAAGGATTAATTTCATCCATCTTATCTCTCACCAGCTTCTTGATCTTGTCTTCATGACCAGTTAATTTGATTTCTATTGATTTACCAAACAGGTGAAAAGCTTTGAGTTGAGCCTTGTGAACCTCATTAACTACATCATAGACTTCCTCAAGAGTTAAGACTTTTGCATTACTTCCTAGTATGGTCAAATAATCTTTCCTGAATTTTGCCAAAACAACTTCCATCTCAAGACTATAGTCTTTGTTCAGCCAAGCATCACAGTTGCCATCATGTTCAGCTTCATTAACAATTTTCGCTTGTTGTTCTTGGACCTCTATCTGATATGTGAGCATTATGGCTTGATAATCCTTGTTAGACATATCTGAAGTTAGCAACTGTTGAGAGATTTGAGCAAGTCCAGACAGCTGATCAACTAGAAGATCATCTATAGTTGTTGGTTGAGCTTGAGCTACCTGTAACCATTGGGAGATGAGGTGTGGTTATTGTGGTTGAGAAGTGGATGGTTGACCTGATGGATTGGAACCACCTGTGACTGAAGTCACAGATTGCTCTGTGGTTTTGACAGTCTGTTGTTCCTCACTTGTGGTGGGAACCTCCATTTGAATTGGGGGAGTTAGCTAGGTTACTGTCATGTACTCTAGCGTCAAACCCTTTCTCATGTTGTAGTGAGCTTGCACTTGAATGTGCTAAACTTGCCTCCCCTATAGCAGGATCATTGGCAATTGAACTCCTAGCTTCAATTATGAGAACAATTTCAGCTAGGGTTGTGAGGGGAGTTGTTCCCACAAGAGGAACCTCCAATTGAATTGGAGAGGATTTAGATAGCTCACCCTCAGGAGTACTACCCTCCAACCTTACAACCTGTGAAGGTTGATTTGCACTTGAAGGTGCATTAGTATCTATTATAGGGTCTTCAGTAAAAACTGATAAAACCTCTGTGTTTGTGTTGGTTTCATCAAGGTCTACCTCAGCATACAACCTCTCACCAACTAATTATGGTTTATGGGTGGTGATCACGGTTTCTAGAACCATGTCACTTGAAGTTGACAACTCTTGAGAACCAGAATCAAGAGTTTCATTGTAGGAAGAAGAAATTTGAGATATAAGATTTTGAATGTCAATATTGAGTGTTGGCAGCTCCCTCTGAGTAAATGAGGGAGCTTCAATAGATGTGCTCTCCTTGTGTGCGCCATCCTTATTCCTTCTTCCATACACTTAAATTGCTTCAAGTGTTTGTGCAGGCTCTTTACAGGGTGCACTCGAGAGAGTGCTCTTTTCAATAAAGATACCCTGTTGAGAGGATGCCCCTAGAGTCTGTTCTTATCCCTGTTTTAAAACTACATCATTTTGGGAGGATGCAGAGGTGGCTTGAGTGGTCAACTCAGTTTGTTTAGCCTTCTTTGTCTTTTTTACCAAGGATGACTCATGTACTGTTTGTTCCTCACCACTCTCATTTATGACTGACAGGTTTGCCTATTTTCTCTTCTTTTTACTCACTTTACCCTTTTGAGAGGATGAAGTGGTTGGCTTCCTAATAACTAATGGTACAGAAGAAATGGTCTCAGCATGGGAAGGTCCCTGTTGGTGTGCTATGTTTGTACTTCCACAGGTTCAGGGACCAGTATTGTACTAGATTGTGCAATGTTTATCCTCATATCAGGCATGGGGTAAAGATAGGTCCTAAATCTCTCCAACATGAATGGAGTTAATTTAAGCCCTACATGTACCTTATTCTTTGTAATAAGTGATCCATATATAAATTTGGATACTTATTTACAGTTGCCTATTAGTGATCTATCTATACCTTCTAGCATGTGTATGTCATTAACTTTATGATTTAAAGCATACATAATAAATCTAGGAAGAAAAATTTCTTTACCTCTTGATGCTACAGACATTGTTAGCCCGGTGCTCAGTTCCTCCAAGATGTAATGACCTACATTGATCTATTTGTTGTGAGCCATTGAGTAGACCAGCTTCCGGATAACACTTGAAATGTTGTCAAACCCTGACTTTTGGCAGGTGAATTCCCTTATTATTGAATCGAATACAAAGGACCATTCCCTTCTCAGGTTCTTTTTGTTCAGGCTTGCCAAGTTAATCTTTTCAGAATAATTGATGAAGTCTAGTAGGGATGCCCAAAGCCATGTTGATATCACCCTCAGAAATCTCCACATGTTGGCCCTTGATTGGACAATTTACAAAATTTGAAGCAGCTTGACTGTCATGCACCACTGACCTGGTCACAGCTATAGTCCAAAAATCTCTTTGAACATCCAAGTAGAGTAGGGATTTGCAGTAAGAGCCCCCACAAGGTATTTCTCTGACAGAAACTTCACAAAGCTTTTAAAAGCCTTAGGTCCCTGGTTTGCATCTAAGAATGCAAGAAAGTTGGTTTCCTTTGGGATAAAAGGTACAATAGTGTTCGATTCCATTGATTAGTATTTGAGGTTTAGTGGGTAAGAGAAATTTAAGAGAAAGAGTTTGAAACAAGAGAGAAATAGGTTTGGATTTGAGAGTTCTAGGTCACTTGGAGTTCTCAAAAGCGTAAAGAACTGTATGTATAGATGTTTGAGTATTTATAGTAAAAGCGAATGACTTATCGAGAACTCAAAAATAAACGTTTGTAATTTGCTTATCGAGAAGTCATTGTGAAGAGTGAATTACATATCGATAAGTCATTTTAATTCACTCTTTTAGAGAACTTAAAATTGACTTGTCGAGATGTCAAATATATACTCAGTTTATCCAATTTGGACTGAATTGTTTCCAATTTTTATTTGAATAAATCAAAATAAAATAATAATGATTTTTTCAAAAGTACTGTACCAAAATAATTTATTAAATTAAACTATCTCAGTTCTGAGTTATTCATAAGTCTAAAATTGTAGTTATAGAGAACTCTGTAAGTTAAAACTTCTAGAGAACTCTAAAATGACTTATCGATAAGACATGATGAAGCTTATCGAGAAGTCCCTCGAGAAGTCAGCAAATTAACTTATCGAGAACTAACTCGAGAAGTCTTAAAATGACTTGTCGATAAGTCAGTTAGACTTATCGAGAACTCGGTTCTCTATATACTTTTGATTACTTTGATTCTGCCTTGTGCTAATTTTACATATTAAAAATACAAATCAACATTTAGACAGTTTTCTTAGAATTGAAAAATTCCAAGCTAAATTTTGAATTTTTAAAAATAAATATGCAGAGATTTCTGGAAAATTTATTATTTATATTCCAATTAATTTCCAATTAAATCAAATTAATTTTGATTTATTAGAAATTAATCTGCTGCAAAATATTTAGCTGAGTTCTTGCCTTTAGAATGAAGAATTTAACATTCCAATTTCACCAAAAAGCCTGGTGAAAGTTGCTTCATCCAAAGGTTTAGTAAAAATGTCAGCTAACTATTTTTATGTTGGACCAAAAATTAGCTCAATGGTATCATTTGCATCATGCTCTCTAATAAAATGGTACCTTACATCAATATGCTTTGTTCTAGAATGATTAGATGGATTAGCCACAATAGATATAGCACTAGTATTGTCACACATAATTCGAATTTTGTGTAATACTAGGCCATAATCCATTAGCTGATTTCTAATCCAAAGCACTTGAGCACAACTTCCAGCAGCTATGTATTCAACCTCAACTGTCAAAGTTGACACAGATTATTGTTTCTTACTATACCAGGATACAAGTCTTTATCCAATAAACTGACAGCTTCCACTAGTACTCTTTCTGTCAACCCTGCATCCAGCAAAATCTATATCTGCGTATCCAACAACTTCAAAACTAGTTCCCTTAGAATACCATAATCCCAAGTTTGGAGTCCCCTTTAAGTATCTAAAAATCCTCTTCACAACCATCAAATGTGATTCTTTTGGATTGGCTTGAAATCTTTCACACAGACATGTTGCAAATATGATGTCTGGTCTACTTGCATTTAAGTACAGCAAAGATCCAATCATTCCTCTATAGCTTGAAATATCTACATTTTTGCCCTTTTTATCTTCATCCAACTTAGTAGCTATAGACATAGGTGTAGATCCAGGTGAATAATCAACCATACCAAACTTCTTTAACAAATTCTTGACATACTTAGTTTGGCTGATGAAGATTCCATCACTTCTTTGACTAACTTGAAGTCCAAGAAAGTAACTCAATTCCCCCATCATACTCATTTCATATTCACTCTACATAAGCTTAGAGAATATTTGACGTAACTTTTTATTAGTAGATCCAAAGATAATATCATCCACATAGTTCTGAACTAAGATTATATCATCACCATGCTTCTTGTAGAAGAGAGTCTTGTCAATAGTACCTCTAGTGAATCCATGTTTAATCAAAAATTCTGACAGTGTGTCATACCAAGCTCTAGGTGCTTGTTTTAGTCCATAGAGAGCCTTTAGTAACTTGTATACAAAATTTGGAAATTCTGGATCTTCAAAGCCAGGTGGCTGTTGCACATAAACTTCTTCTTCCAACTCACCATTAAGAAAAGCACTCTTGACATCCATTTGATATACTTTAAAAATTTGAATGTGTAGAAAATGTAAGAAAAATTCTTATTACTTCAAGTCTTGCAACTGGAGCAAAAGTTTCATCATAGTCAGTTCATTCCTCCCGTGAGTAGCCTTTTGCAACCAACCTTGCTTTGTTTCTGGTGACAAATCCATTTTTCATCCATTTTGTTCCTGAACACCCACTTTGTTCCAATTATACTCTTGTTCTTTGGTGCATGAATTAATTTCCAGACTTTGTTTCTTTCAAACTGATTTAGCTCTTTTTGCATAGCAGATATACAATCAGGATCAAGTAGGGCTTCATCAGTTTTCTTAGGCTCAACTTGAGACAAAAAACATGCATGAAGACATTCATTTATAGTTGCACTTCTAGTCCTTACTCCAGCATTGGGATCACCAATAATTGCATCTGCATTCTGAAACCTATCCCATTTCCTTGTGTGAGTTTGCTAACTTGTGTTTTCAGCTTCTTCTACATTATTAGCATGACTTCCAGAATTTTCTTCTCTTTCTCCCCCTAAGTTTGTGCTATCAAATTCAAGTGTTTGAGATGAACTTTCATTTTCATGATTTACTTGATCAGTTGACTTTTCATCTATTCCGTGATTTGTGTTGACTTCCGCTTCATCCTTATAATCATTATCAATTTTGAGATTTTCAAATTGTAGGGTCTTAGATTCATTTTCACTAAGGCATTCCAAGCATGGGCACTTGGCATCATCAAAAGTAACATCTGTGCTTTCCATAATTTTCTTCTGTTCAAGCACATAGACCTTATAGGAAGTTCTCTCCAATGAATATCCCAGAAAAATTGCCTCAAAGACTTTAGAGTCAAATTTTTCCACATATTCAGAGTTGTCCTTCAAAATATAGCACTTGCTTCCAAACATATGAAGATGCTTCACGATAGGCTTTCTTTTAGACAAGATTGAGTAGGGTGACTTGTCAAGATTCTTGTTAATGAGATATCAATTTTGAGTATAACATGCATTATTCACAACTTCTTCCCAAAAACTTGTTGGCAGTTTTGCATCTTACAGCATTGCTCTAGCAGCCTCTACTAGTATTCTGTTCTTTCTCTCAACTACCCCATTTTGCTGAGGTGTTCTGGTAGCTGAGAACTCTTGAATAATGCCATTATCTTTGCAGAATTCAGTTAAGGTCGCATTCTTGAATTCTGTTCCATTACCACTCCTCAATCTTTTCACATATTTCTGATCATCAGCCTACTTCTCAATCTTTTTGATGTGTTCAATTATGATGTGTAGAGTTTCATCTTTAGAATGTATAAATTCTACCCATGTATATCTTGAATAGTCATCCACCATCACAAGTGCATATCTCTTTCTTGAAATTGACAGGACATTAACTGGTCCAAATAAGTCCATGTGAATAAGTTGCAAGGGTGCACTTATAGAATTCACAGTTTTACTCTTGTGACTTGATCTTTTCATTTTTCCTTTTTGACAAGCTTCACAAACTTCATTCTGGGCAAATTTCAGATTAGGCATGTCTCTTACTAACTCCTTTTTGACTAGAGTGTTTATTGTTGTTAGGGCGAAAACACGCGCTAAAATTACACGTAAGAATATGCGTTCACAAGTAGTATAAGATATAAATCAGATTCGTTCCCACAGAGACTCTTTTTAGTTAATTTAAGATTATGTACCTATGCAACAATGGTATGGCTATCGCTCAATGTTAAGACAATAACAAATTGAGATGTTTATAACTAAGATTAAACTAAAATGTAATTAACTAGGAATAAAAGTGATTGAATTAACTATATGAGACAAACATGGGATTCTAACTTCATTAAATACTTCATTCAAAGTTTCTTACATTAATATGTAATGGTCATGACAACTAATCAGATAACACGAAACTAGTAAACGCCAACTTTCGTTGTACGAATATCCTACTACCAGATAACCACAGAAGAGATAGAAGCTGAATAGACACCAATTATGTTGAGACCCTATATGTCTATAGAATTTGACAACATAAAGGTTTAATGCGCAAGTTACCTATCGTGATGACATAGGGCAGGTAAGATGGTTAAAATTACCTACGAATCATGCATAATAAATACATGAACCTATGCTAGCATGGCAAGTTCTAAACCTCTATATTCACTTTCGCTTAAATAGAGATTAACACACTATCTTATATGTTAGCTACGCATATAAGACGAATAAGCACAACCAATACTAGGATATCAATCAATCACCACACACCAAGATATTGAACAAATTAACTATAAAAATCCATAAGTAAATCCGTTAGAACCCCACGATAACGATTAGTCATAACCGAACTCATCGTCACCATGGGTTCCAATGAAAGCATGATAATAAATAATATAAGAGTATTAGGGTTCAAAGACAAATGGAAAACAAACATCCAAGTATCAACTATACTAAAGAAAACAAAAGTCTTCTTCTCCATAGCCGTCTCGTCCTCTCCCCTGCCTTGTTGTTAAAAACGTCTTTTTATTGATATATATAGGCTCCAGGATGACTCAAAATCTTTAATTTCGACTAAAACCAGGATTCTGGTGCAGAAATAAGGCGCGGGGGCACTTCTTTTGGGCACGTCCGCACTGATATAGTGATTTTTGGAGCGCGGGCGCGCTGGTTTTGGCGCCTCCGCGCTGGCCTTCTGGAAATTTTCTGACAATTCTTCTTTTGGCCGTATCTTGAATTCTGCTCGTCAGAATGTCAGAATTAGGCGATTCAACTGCCCACACGAAAGTAACGAGATTTTCTACAACTTGAGAATGTCCTAGGCTTCCAATTCTGATCTCTTTTCAGAATATTTCCTTGAAAATCTCCTTTCTTCATTTAACTGATGCCTAAAATGCAATAACACAAAAACATATAAAAAATACCAACTTGAGTCCAAAACACCAAATTAAGCTTGTAATGAAGCGTTCCAAGTAGATATAAAATCCACTTATCACACCCTTAAACTTGAATCGATGCTTGTTCTCAAGCATAAACAGACTCAAATCTATAAAACAAACCTAATGCATAAATGCAACTACGTGAATGCAGCTAAATGATTATGCAATCGATCCCCTCAGAATAACCATAACCAAATGAATAAGTCAACGCCTCTAAGAATGCAATAACTTTTAACAGAGTTCGAATAAATCCCATAAACCAACTCACAAACCTGAAACGTGCGTGTATGGGATGCTTAACAGATATACTCTCGATATTAGATCAATAAACATAACTTATCTTTCATCAATACAATCACAAGTTTGTAAACAGAATAGACGGTAAACACATAATTACTCACCACACCTCCTTTTGACTAGAGTTATACAAGGATTCATGCTATTATTGAACACATAACAAAAATGCTTATTTGACCGTGCAATGAATGAGGTCCTAAAAGACTTATACAATAATACCCATGTAGCGAGTATTAGGTTAGCGGATCCCAGACTATAAAAGCCTTAGGTCACTAGGCACAAAGTCCCCTGGAACTTAATAACTCGAGTATTAAAGAGCTCACTCTTGATGAATTATACATAAAAACATACTATTTCCTTTTTTTTCATTTTTTTTCTTTTTCTTTTCTTTATCTGAATGAGTGTGTTTTGCTCTATCTCATTCAACCCTAGACTACTCATAAAATATGAGCCGGCTACTAGCCATTTGACGCCTAGCCTTATTCACAACTAGCAATGAAATCCAATTTTTTTTCCAGATTAAAATTCAGTGTTACTTCGTTATTACGAGAATACCAAAAATTCTAAATATAAACAAGTGATTAAATCTCAACAAATAAACAAGTATGATCATGATCTAGATCAAAAGCAAACCTATAAGACTTGTGAAAAAAAATCTAACATGCAAATCAATTCATTAAGACTTAAAAAACCCTCTATTTATCATCTCCACACTCAAATTAACATCAACTTATCAGATAACAATAGTTCAACCTAAGGGGTCATGTTATATGCATGCAAATGCAACTATATGAACTCACATAAAAACATAAACAAACATGTCCTATATGAACAATCTTGCAAAAATATGAATGAAATACAACTAAACATGCAACATGAATCTATATGAATCTATATGGACACACACAAACTAATCTTTACATTATCACCCCCAAACTTAAAATTTTCAATATCCTCATTGAAGGTAATAATAAGGATTTCAGGCATACCTAGTTATTGGGAGGATCACCCTCCTCGGGTGGAGGATCAGGTGGCCAATCAACCTCGACACCAGTGTCTCAGAAAACAGTGTCGAGAGCGTGTGTCAAATCTTTGGCAAAATGTTGGTGGATGTCATGCATGGCCTCAATACACCGAATCAACCTTCTATACTACACATCACCAAAACCAAACCTATCAACTGTCTGTGGTGCACGAGAGGGGCCATCTGTAAGCACAGAAGGAACCGACCAGTCACCCTTTAGATTATCATAGATATATTCCAACCCCTTGTCAAGGGGTGCACCTAAAAATGCATAACTCAGATGATCTAGCAGTGGGTTGAGCTCAAGTGTGGGAGATTCTTCAATAGACGGCTCGAGATGCAAATTTTCAGCTCTGCTACCCCCAGAGAATCGAATGGCATATCCAACTTCCTCTTCCACGGAGGTGCATTCAAAACTTGCAGTTGCTCTGCTCCTTCATCTTCAATAACTGATTCCTCTATTAAGGATCACTCTAAAGTATCTGACTTTGGCAATTGCTCAAGCTCCGAATTCATGTCAGAGTCAACCCGCTCTACTTTAAAACACTGCTCTTTATCTGTGGGTAACTTTATTGCCATGAACACATTTAAAGTGACCTCCTGATCTTGAACCTTCATTTTAAGCTCTCTGTTTTGCACATCAATCATAGTTTGGCCTGTAGACAAGAATCGTCTCCCCAAGATAATGGGAATCTTCTTATTTTTCTCGAAACCCAGAATTACAAAATCAGCAGTGAAGATGAGTTTGTCTACCTTGACCAAGACATCCTCCACTATACCTCATGGATAAGTGATGGAACGGTCAGCTAGTTGCAATGACATGTTTGTCGGTTTTGGCGTAGGAAAACAAAGTTTCTTGAAGACAGAAAAGGGCATCAGATTGATGCTAGCTCCCAAGTCACACAAACACTTGTCAAAAGACAGATTGCCAATGGTGTAAGGTATCGTGAAGCTTCCTGGATCTTTAAGCTTAGGAGGTAGTTTCTGTTGGAGCACAGCACTACACTCTTCCCTTAGAGTAACGATTTCCAACTCCTCAAGTTTTAGCTTCCAAGATAGAATACCCTTCATGAACTTCGCATATCTCGGCATCTGTTGTAGAGCTTCAGCAAAAGGTATGTTGATATGCAGCTTCTTGAAAACTTCCAAAAAAATGGCAAATTTCTTGTCGAACTTATGCTTTTGAAGCCTTTTAGGATATGGAGGAGGTGGGTAGACCTGTTTATCCCCTGTATTACCCTCAGGAGGATTGCTTTCAACAGTTTTCTTCTTCGGTTCTACCTCAACATCCTTCTGCACCACTTTTTCAGCTACAATCTCATTTTTAGGATTTTGGCAAAGAAGCAGATGCACCTGCATTCTGGACAGAATTTTCAGACTCTTCGTCTTGCTGAATTTAGGGGCTTGCGACCTTTCCGGACCTCAAGGTGATGGCGTTCACCTGTTCCTTAACTTTGCTCTTGCCTGGATTGGCTTCCGTATCACTAGGAAGCATTTCTGATGGTCGATTCAACAAGGCATTAGCAATTTGCCTTATTTGGTTCTCCAGAGTCTTGATAGAAATAGCCTGGATTTGGCATATAAGAGCCTATTTTTTGTACATAAACCTCAACTCCTCCAATTCAGATTTTTCATTTGAAGATAGACCTGCACCTCCATGAGTTTGTTGTTGAAGTTGGAGTTGTTATCTTGGTGCATGTTGTTGCTGAAAACCATAAGGATTGAATTGCTTGTTTCCAAACTACTGGAAAGGCTATTGCATCACATTCTGATTGTTGCTCCAGCTGAAGTTAGGATGATTCCAGTTGTCAGGATGATAAGTGTATGGCATTGATTGCTGCGATCTCTGAAAGTTGTTCACAAACTGAGCTGATTCACTAGATATAGCGCATTGCTCCGTCACATGTGAACTTGCGCAAAGCTCACAAACACTTGTCCTCTGATGAACTCCATAGTTAGCCAGAGAATTGATTTTCATAGACAACGCCTTTAGCTGAGAACCTATAGTTGTAGCTGTATCCACTTCAAGAATTACTGCTACCTTTCCCTTGTGGCAATCTCTGGGTTGGATACTGATATTCATTCGTAGCCATCATCTCAATCAGAGCATAAGCTTCCTCATAGCTTTTAGCCCATAGCGCTCCACCTGATGCTGCATCGAGCATAGGTCTCGACTGTGCTCCCAACTCATTATAAAAGCAATTTCTCACCATCCAGTCGGGCATTCCATGATGAGGACACTTCCTAAGCATCTCTTTGTAGCGCTCTCAAGCTTCACATAGAGTTTCTCCCGATTGCTGCACAAATTGAGTAAAAGCATTCCTGAGTGTAGCTGTCTTCGCCATAAGGAAGAATTTAGTAAGAAACTTCTGAGCAAGATCCTCCAAAGTAGTGATAGAACATGCTAGTAGAGAATGTAATCAACACTTAGCTTTATCCCTCAGAGATAATGGGTTGCAGACCTCGATGAAATCTCTGATATGCTTGTTGGGATCTTCCGTTGGAGCACCCCCAAACTGGAATGAATTTTGTACCATCTGAATTATGCCAGGCTTGATTTCAAAAGTATTAGACGTGATGGCTGGTCTGACAATGCTAGACTGAATGTCACTGATCTTCGGTTGAGAATAATCCATCAAAGCTTTTGGATTTGCTACTGGTTCTCCCATTGCAATGATAACTAGAGTACCTGAAACACACGACTAAAGTAAACCTTGTAAGTAAGAGAGTCCGAGTTAGTGAACTTTAACAACCACTGATGTCAAGCACATAAACTAAAAATTAACATCGAGTTCCCGGCAGCGGCGCCAAAAACTTGTTAACATCGAGTTCCCGGCAGCGGCGCCAAAAACTTGTTAGGGAAAAAACACGCGCTAAAATTACACGCAAGTATACGCGTTCGCAAGTTGTATAAGGTATAAATCAGATTCATTCCCACAGAGACTCTTTTAGTTAACTTAAGATTATGTACCTATGCAACAATGGTATGGCTATCGCTCAATGCTAAGACAATAACAAGTTGAGATGTTTATAACTAAGATTAAACTAACATGCAATTAACTAAGAATAAAAGTGATTGAATTAACTATATGAGACAAACATGGGATTCTAACTTCATTAAATACTTCATTCAAAGTTATTGTTCTTAACCTTAACATGTAATGGTGATGACAACTAATCAGATAATACGAAACTAGTAAACGCCAACTTTCGTTATACGAATACCCTACTACCAGACATCCACAAAATAGATAGAAGCTGAATAGACACCAATTATGTTAAGACCCTATATATTTATAGAATTTGACAACATAAAGGTTTAATACGCAAGTTATCTATCGTGATTACATAGGGTAAGTAATATGATTAAATTACCTATAAATCATGCATAATAAATACATGAACCTATGCTAGCATGGCAAGTTCTAAACCTCTATATTCACTTTCGCTTCAATAGAGATTAACACGCTATTTTATATGTTAGCTACGCACATAAGACGAATAAGCACAATCAATACTAGGATATCAATCAATCACCACACACCAAGATATTGAATAAATTAACTATAGAAATCTATAAGTAAATTCTTTAGAACCCCACGATAATGATTAGTTCATAACCGAACTCATCGTCATCATGAGTTCCAATGAAAGCATGATAATAAATAATATAAGAGTATTAGGGTTCAAAGGCAAATCGAAAACAAGCATCCAAGTATCAACTATACTAAAGAAAATAAAAGTCTTCTTCTCCGTAGCTGTCTCGTGCTCTCTAAATCTTCTTATTGCTCTCCCTTGCCTCCTTGTTGTTAAAAACGTCTTTTTATTGATATATATAGGCTCCAGGTTGACTAGGACTCTCAAAAGCTTCAATTTTGACTAAAATCAGGATTCTGGTGCAGAAATAGGGAGTGGACGCTCTACTTTCGGACGCGGGCGCGCTGGAATAGTGATTTCTGGAGCGCGGGTGTGCTGGTTCTGGCGCGACCGCGCTGGCCTTTTAGAATTTTTTTGACAATTCTTCGTTTGATCGTATCTTGAGTTCTCCTTGTCAGAATCAGACGATTCAACTGCCCACGTGAAACTAATGATATTCTCTACAACTTGAGAATTGCCTAGGATTCTAATTCAGATCTTTTTTTTAGCATATTTCCTTGAAAAGCTGCTTTCTTCATTTAACTGATGCATAAAATGCAATAATACAAAAACATATCAAAAATACCAACAACTTGAGTCCAAAACACCAAATAAATCTTGTAATGAAGCGCTCCAAGTAGATATAAAATCCACTTATCAATTGCCTTGAAGTTCAAGTAAGTCAGCTTCTTATGCCACAATTTGCTTTGCCCTACAGATGCCTTGGTGTAGAAGCAATAAATTTTATCATCATTTGCTGAGTCCAAGTCTGCAACGAATAAGCTTCCATTCCTTGCTCCTTTCAGAGCAACTCCACCAGTCTTTTTGCTGATAAAAGTTCATTCTCCTTTGTCAAATGAAACCTTGAATCCTTTCTCTATAAATTGACTGACACCGAGAAGATTCACTTCAAGACCAGCTACCACTGCTACATCTTCAATGACAACATTTCTAGAAATCAATTTGTCATATCCTATTGTAAAACCTTTGTTGTTGTCTCCAAAAGTCACTAATGGGTCAGCCTTCTCCTCAAACTGTGATAGTAGGGCCATATCACCTGTCATATGTCATGAGCATCCACTTTCTATGATCCATATGACTTTCTTCCCTTTGTCCTGCACACAATGAGGATTAAGTGTGTTTAGCAACCCAAGCAGTTGGGTACTTTCTTCTTGTTAACAGAATGAGCAAAACTAGAATAAGTTGTTTCATAAAGAATAGTGTTCATGGACTGTTATGCATTCTCCCTTTTTGATGCAGACCCAAAATTTACTTCTTTGAGGTCTACTCTCAGCCTGTGGCAACTTTTTATCACTTTCAAGTTGCAAGGGATGTAATTAAACTTGTCACAGAGTAGGGATCATTTACATTTGCTTCATTTTACTTGCATACTCATCCTACTATTTTGAAAATAACCTTTTTACATAGGTGAGTTAGATAATTCACATAGCCACATCTTTGACATTGTTCCCTTGGAGCATCTACAACAAATGCAAAGTTGTTGCTTTTGTTTATCCAATATTTCCATTTCTATTCTTCTTTCTTGCATCTTCAGTTTTTACTTCCTTGACAGGTGTCTTGGAGTCTTGGTTGATCATGGGCTTCTTTCAACTTTGGAAGATGGGGTTGTTTCTGCATTTTTCTTTTCATTGTCTTCATCAACAATTTCTTGCTTTATGATCAACTCTTCACTACTGAAGTCTACTTCACATGGCTTGAACATAGGTGAACCAACCTTTCTCAGCATAGCTGAGACATCTTCATTTTCAGTTGCTTTTCCTTTACCACCTATAGCTTTCTTGTTGTTATTCAAAGCATTATAATCAAGACCAATAGCTATGTTAGCACATGGCTTATTCTTCTCATGGTACTGACCAACCAACTCAGATGCATTCCTAAAAGACTTCAACTTTACTTCATTCTTTTTCATCTTCTACCTCAACACAGCTTCAATTTCAGCAGCACACTTCAACTTGTTTTTCAGATATTCATTTTCTTACTTGACTAGCTCAAGCTCCACAAGCAGTAGATCCAACTTTTTCTTTTCACTCTCAAGTTTTTTATTAGCTTTTGTTAGCCTACTGACTTCTTTAGTAGCTGCTACCAAGCTATTGTGTATATGAAACATCTCCACACTCATCCTTTCTACAGTATCCTTAAATTGACTAGCATTTAAATCAATAGTGGTTAAAGTTGGTACCTTTAATTTTGAAGTGGATGCTTCTCCATGCTCAAAGGCCATTAGTGCATAGTTTCCAACTTCTTCATCCTCATCATCATTATCATTGCCATCCCTGTTAGTGTTTGTGCCCTAGAGACAACACTATGATGTTTTAGTTAAAGACATTTGGATTATTAATTCTTAATTTACTGCGATATAAATGTTAGATTAATAAATATCCTTGGAATATGATATGCAATTCTATATCTCTAAGTACATGACTTAGAAATGAGACTACGAGAATAGTATCAATATTCCTAAAGGTCCCTAGTCGAGTATTATTATTAAGGGACAATAATAATGCATTAAGACTAGTGTGTTTGTTGACTGATGATCACATCTCATTGATCATAGGTATAGTGGTACTAAAGTCAAAGACACAGGCAGATGTACACATGTACATGGTGCTAGACAGACCCAATGTGAGATTCTACATGTCTGTTGTATCATAAGTAATTCTCACAGTGATAATGATGTAATGGTCCTTAGACCTGAAGTCATTATATTTCTATACGAGAATTAATATACATTGATTCCATTAAAAGTTATCTTTGACCTGGTAATGATAAAAGTGGACATTGGGTATATTATGAATCATATGAGAAATATGAATGATCTAGAAGGGATTTAACCCTCCTATTTTAGGAGTGATATTATTGGCCTCTTGTGTGAGCTAGACTACGAAATGCGTGGCCACGCTCAAATGTTGATTTGATATGATAGTCTACTCATTGATCAAAGAAACCTGGATTAAACATTGATGAGGATGACACATCACATGCCTCTAGTTTAATCTATAATATGTAGTTAAAGGGATTATATTACATTGTACAATATTCACAAAAGGTTTAATCGACCACCAATTTAATTATTATTACTTGGGTAGCAATGATGTATTACTAGATGCCGCTCATTGTTTACGATTTTAAATTAGATTTAAAATTTGTTGCCAATGTAATAATAACTTATAGGGTGACACACAAAGAATGCTTGAAGGATTAATTAATTTAAATTAGGTTTAAATTAAATTAAAGTAATTTGAATTATTTATAATATTAATTAAGTCTGACTTAATTAATTAGATAAATAATGATATTCAAATTTACTAATATTAATTATGATTTTTTTTGTTAAATAATTAAGTGAGGCTTAATTATAATACAAATAGAAATTTTGAATTAATAATAACTCCTAATTATTTAAGAGTTATAATTCATTTTTCTACTCTCTATATAATATTTCTTGTGTGGCTGATTTTTTTGGGTGTGCAAGACTTTTACTAAAACCCTTGCCATCAAGGGAGAAGATGGAGATGAAAGAGATATGTCCTAAGTCCAATCATGTATGAGGATTTAGGAATAACTTTTATGTAATCTGTTTTGATTTCATTGATATTAATAAAAGACTTGTTTTATTTTTATTGCGGGCTCTATTTATTTAAATGTTTAAATAAGATATATCACAGTTTAGAGTAAAGCTTTTTATGGATTGTGATGAGATCATAATAATGAGACCTAAAAGATGATAACTCTAAACTCAAATAGTTCCTGGTCGTAGGATTACTAATTGGTAATTAATAATCCGCAAAGATCGATACATACTATGTTTGCTTTATTATGAAGGATGTCTGTTCTCATAGACATTTGTGTGGTGACACTATAGCTAGTATGTAGGTGCTTATTATAGAATAAGTTCACTGAACATGACTCACACAGCTGAACAACTGATGGAGTTCACTCACGTGTCAGCAGTTGTTCACATAGTGATAGTTGTACAAGTATCCTTAGACTTGAGGTCATCATAGTCATCTTGTGTACACTGAACTATGATTTGGTTTAGTTCTTAGTCTCAAGGGACAATTATAAGGGCTCTACTGGGTATAGGAATTTGTACACGAAGATAGTGTATGATCAATAAAGGATCTACCCCTTCCAGTTTAGGAAGAGAATGTTCAATGCTGATCCACTTATGTTAGTTCAGGAATCTCTGGCCAGAGTGAATGAAATTAGAAAGGAGTTTCTAATTTACATTAAATAGA
Organism: Apium graveolens; assembly: GCF_009905375.1. Classification (NCBI taxonomy): domain Eukaryota; kingdom Viridiplantae; phylum Streptophyta; class Magnoliopsida; order Apiales; family Apiaceae; genus Apium; species Apium graveolens. The sequence goes on along the minus strand of NC_133656.1, from coordinate 165,271,709 downwards.
ACTAAGCATAGTGAATGGGAAATCAAGTGATTAAATAAGATAGGCTTGACACAAGTTCCATGTCTTGTATTTAATCGTGACATTGCAGGGTAGAAGGAATTGATTGTACGGTAACTACTCACTGAATAGGTTCTTGGTATTCTAAGCAGTGAATTCGTATTATCCGGATAGTCGCGATATGCTGAGAAGTATCCCTCACGATGTAGAATAAATATGATTAATTAATTAATCATATTTAATGAATTAGAGAATTTATATAAATAATGATAAAATAGTTTTATTATTATTTATTTCTACTACCGGCTTAATATTGAACCTACAGGGTCACACCATAAAAGAGAATTATTTAATGGTGGGAGAATTAATTAATAATGGTTGATAATTATTTATTTATGAAATAAATAATTAATTGACAAATTTAATAATTGATTAAATGAGATTTAATTGATTAAGAAAAGGTTCTTAATATTATTAATTAAGAATTTAAATTTTAGAAATTAAATCAAGTGAGAGAATTATTTCTAAAGAGTTTAGAAAAAGGATTAATAATTAAAAGGTGTTTTAATTATTAGTGAGAATAATAAATGGTTAATAATAATAATATTTTATGGGAAAATTTTCTGCTGAAAATTTTGCCTATAAATATACTATTATAGACCCTATTTTTGCCTCAACCAAAAAGATTTACAAAACCCTAATTCTCTCCATCTCCTCCTCCTTCATTACATCGTTTTCTTGGTGGATACCGGTGGAGTGCTTCACACTTGAGGAGCAGCTGCTAAGGATCTCCGTTCATCATTTTTGGATCGCCATAAAAGACCTCCATCTTTCCATTAACGTCAAGCTTCTTAAGGTAAACATACTGAACTACGAATTAAATATTATTTTTCGCATTAATCATGCAGAGGGTTTCGGTTTTTTTAAGATTTAATTTACATTTTCGCTGCGTTTATGTGCTAAAAACCCTTCAATGGTATCAGAGCTACTTGCGAATAGTTTTTAATTCGTTTATGTGTTTAACTGTTTTCGATATATGAGCATGTACGTGATTCGCCATGATTTGATGTTGATATAATATGCTTATATATGTCTGGTTTTGAATATATGATATTCATGTGAGTTGTATAATCATAAGATGATTATGTAATCTGTATATATACTGATATATACATGATTTATGTTTGTTCTAATTATGAGAATCATATTAGATACGGATTCTGAATTGGCTGCTGCAGATTTGCTGAAATCTGGTTCTGGTGTCCGATTTACGCAAATGAATACCCTGTTCCATAGGTAAACGAGCGTCTGAACAAAACTGGTAGCCAAATCTATCAACGACTCGCCTGTAAGGCGTTTGACGTTGTTTACTGCCCGTAAACAGTGATTCTTATTTTTCTGATTTGATTCTGATTTTTCTGATTTTTGTCATATTTTTTTTTATGATTAGATCACGGATAATATGATATGTTAAGATCAAATTATGTGTTTTAACATGCTTTTATGTGTTGTATGAGCATGATGGATGGTTATGGCCTTTCGACCTTGGTGTAATGGTTTTGGTTTTAAATATGACTTGCATGTCGTCAATCTTTGTAATCATAAATCTCGAATGTAACTCGAGTTATTCTTGTAAGTTCATTAGATTAGTTCTACTTTCAATCATGTAACGTAATTGAAGACTCAAGAAGGCTATCCAATTGAGGTGATACAAAGAAGAAGACGAGGCATACAAGAAGTCTAAACAAAGAAGAAGACTTATGTAATAAGTAGTTGTATTTATTTCCATCACCATATTAGATTGACCTTAATCTTTATCATGAGCTTGATAAAGATCACATAGGATGGGGCCATAACCAAACATATTTACTTTATTGCACTTTACATTTACTTGTTTATTTAATTTTATATATGAGATATATGCCTATGTTTACCATGCGATGATAGATTTAGGTGAACTTAAATCAATATAAGGCGTGCTCTAGAAAATCTAAAATAGGAATCGTTTCTTGCCTTAACAATAATATTATGAATACAATCATGAGATTCTTGTGTTTATGAAACACGTAATTAAATATGAATTTTCAATATTGAGAGAAAGGATGATTCTGTCAAAAGCAGATTTCTATTTGTAAGAAAGTGTTATTAAGTGACGCCTCTTGACAATGCTCCATCCGATCTGGGAATCATCTGATTATCGATTATTGATTTGAAATATTTAATTTAAAAGGAAGAATCTCTTTATAATATGATTATGATTGTAACGTAATATAATCCCTCTAAAATTAAATAATATCAAGTAGTAATTGGCCAATGACACAACGGGCTTGTGTCGGTCATAGCCTTCCAACATGGTAGAAAGTGGTTCTTATTTTTAAATCATTATCGTTTCGTGCTACAGCCGAGGGCTTTGATTTTGAAATAATAAATACTTGTCTATTACATAGAGATGTGTATATTGAATTAGAATCTAAAGGTCGTTACGTGCTACAGCCGTGGGCCGTTGGAGACTGATTCAATTGTACGAAATGTTGGTTTAGACTTGACTTAGAATATTGAGTTTGTCGTGCCACAGCCGTGACTCAATTATTCAAGAGGCTAAACTTATATTAGGGAATAACATAAGTTGTAATTGACAAGAGTTGTCTGCCTATTGAACATCACATGACGTTTCGTGCCACAGCCGAGGTTGTGTGATGGAATGTAGGATCCATATTCCCACTAGCATTATGAATGCTTAATTTTCACTTAGGGGGTTGAAAAAATTAGATAAACTAGTGGGAGACACTTATGAATAAAGACCCGATTCATATAGTGTTTTGAAATGAAATTGAATATTTGCTAAGTGTTGTTATGTGTTTATCATTTACAGATTTACTATATTCGTCATGTCTTCTGCACTATCACTCCGGAGCATACTAGATGCTCACAAGTTGACTGGTCCTAATTTAGCTATTTATTTTCACTATAACAAGTTGGAGCACTGGAAGAGGAACTGCAAGGTTTACCTTGCAGAATTGAAGAAGAAGAAGGGTAGTAAGACTACCACTTCTGATTCAGGCATGTTCATGATCGAAGTTAATATGTCACTAGGTCAAATTTCTACTTGGATATTAGATACCGCCTGTGGTTCTCATATTTGTAATTCGTTGCAAGGACTAAAGGGAAGTAGGACTCTTGAAAAAGATGAGGTGAGTCTACGTATGGGCAATGGAGCAAGGGTTGCGGCCATATCTGTAGGATCATTTAGTTTACATATGCCCACGGGCAAGACTATTATTTTGAATAATTGTTATTACGTTCCCTCTATTGTGAGGAATATTATTTCTATTCCTATGTTCAATGTGGATGGTTTTTCATTTATTATTAAGAATAATGAATGTTCTGTCCTTAGAGATAATGTTCTTTTTGGACGTGGCATTTTAAATAATGGTCTGTATGCATGTGACGTAGAGCATGATTTACTTCAGATTGAACAAACTAATAAAAGAAAATGAGATGATGAAAATCTGACCTATTTATGGCACTGTAGGCTAGGTCATATTAGTGAAAATAGACTGCGGACATTGCATAAGGAAGGGTTACTTGACCCCTTTGATTTTGAATCATATCCTACATGCGAGTCTTGTCTATTGGGTAAAATGACCAAATCTCCATTTAGTGGACATGGAGAGAGGGCTGCAGATTTTCTAGGATTGGTACACACAGATGTATGTGGACCAATGTCTACGCAAGCCATAGGTGGATTTTCGTACTTCATTACTTTCATAGATGATAGATCTAGATTCGGATATGTGTATTTGATGAAACACAAGTCTGAAGCCTTTGAAAAGTTCAAAGAATATAAACATGAAGTGGATAAACAAACCAAACACAGTATTATAACTCTTCGATCAGATTGAGGTGGTGAATACTTGAATGGAGAGTTTCTAGATTATCTCAAAAAAAATGGTATAGTCTCCCAATGGGCTCCTCCATATACTCCACAGTTAAATGGGGTATCTGAAAGGAGAAATCGAACTTTGTTAGATATGGTTCGGTCCATGATGAGCTATGCGAATCTTCCAGTATTCCTATGGGGTTATGCATTGGAAACCTCGGCATATTTACTGAATAAGGTGCCTTCCAAATCTGTTCCTCAAACACCATATGAGATATGGAAAGAAAGGAAACCGAGTCTTAAACACGTTAAGATTTGGGGATGTCCATCTTATGTCAAGAAAATTGACCCAGATAAGCTGGAATCTCGATCCGTAAAATGTAATTTTGTGGGATATCCTAAAGAGACTTTGGGGTATTAATTTTACACCGATCATCGTGTGTTTGTCTCCAGACATGCTACCTTCTTGGAAAAGGAGTTTATCCTTGAAGGAAACAGTGGGAGCAAAATTGAACTTGATGAAGTTCAAGAAACACAAACTACTACGGATCAAGTGGAAACACCTGTTCAGACTGATCAACCTTCTGTGGAACAGCCCATTCGTAGGACAGGGAGAGTGTCTCGCCAACCTGAGAGGTATTATGGCCTTGTCATTAAGAATGACAATGAGTTGTTAATCATTGATGATGACGACCCTGTGACCTATAATGAGGCTATCAGTAGTGTTGACTCAGAGAAATGGCATAGTGCCATGAAATCCGAAATGGAATCTATGTATACCAACCAAGTATGGACTCTGGTTGAGGCGCCTGAATGTTTTAAGCCTATTGGGTGCAAATGGGTATACAAAAGAAAGATTGGAGCATATGGCCAGGTGGAGACCTATAAGGCCAGGCTCGTGGCAAAAGGATTCAAACAAAGGCAAGAGATTGACTTTGATAAAACTTTTTCGCCTGTAGCCCTGTTAAAATCAATTCGGATTTTGCTTGCGATTGCTGCTTACTACGACTATGAGATCTGGAAAATGAACGTGAAAACGGCCTTCCTCAATGGGGAACTTGAGGAGGAAGTGTATATGACACAGCCAGAGGGTTTTCTTTCCAAGGAAAATGAACACCTAGTGTGTAAGCTGCTGCGAACCATATATGGTTTAAGGCAAGCTTCTCGTAGATGGAACATCCGTTTTGATGAGACAATCAAAGAGTTTGGTTTTATAAAAAACATAGATGAACCATGTGTCTACAAGAAGGTTAATGGGAGCGCGGTAACATTTCTTGTATTGTATGTGGATGACATACTTCTTATAGGAAATGATATACTGATGCTACAATCAGTCAAAGTATGGCTATCAAAGAACTTCACCATGAAGGACTTGGGAGAAGCATCCTACATTCTCGGTATGAAGATCTATAGAGATAGATCTAGAAGCATGATAGGTCTTACCCAGGGTACATACATCCATAAAGTGCTTAAAAGGTTTAGCATGGAAAACTCCAAAAGAGATCTCATACCGATGAGCCATGGAGTGTCCCTTTCCGAAAAAATGTCTCCTAAGACACCTGAGAAAAGAGAGCGTATGAGTAAGATTCTTTATGCTTCAGCAATAGGATCTATCATGTACGTGATGTTATGTACAAGGCCTGATGTTGCTTATTCAATTAGTGTGACGAGCAGATATCAGTCCAATCCAGGTGAAGACCACTGAAAAGCAGTGAAAAACATCCTTAAGTACTTGCGAAGGACTCAGGACATTTTTCTTGTTTTTGGTGGTGAATCTGAGTTGAAAATAGAGGAGATGTCGAGAGAGTTGACACACATAATAACGTAGTAGACCCACTCATAAAGCCACTTTCTCAGAGTCACTTTGATCGTCATAAAGGCAAGATGGGTATTAGATACCAAAGTGATTGGCTTTAGTACAAGTGGGAGATTGAAAGAGATATGTCCTAAGTCCAATCATGTATGAGGATTTAGGAATAACTTTTATATAATCTGTTTTAATTTCATTGATATTAATAAAAGACTTGTTTTATTTTTATTGCGGGCTCTATCTATTTAAATGTTTAAATAAGATATACCACAATTTAGAGTAAAGCTTTTTATGGATTATGATGAGATCATAATAATGAGACCTAAAAGATGATAACTCTAAACTTAAATAGTTCCCGGTCATAGGATTACTAACCGGTAATTAATAATCCGTAAAGATCGGTACATACTATGTTTGCTTCATTATGAAGGATGTCTGTTCTCATAGACATTTGTGTGGTGACACTATAGCTAGTATGTAGGTGCTTATTATAGAATAAGTTCACTGAACATGACTCACACAGCTGAACAACTGATGGAGTTCACTCATGTGTCAGCAGTTGTTCACATAGTGATAGTTATACAAGTATCCTTAGACTTGAGGTCATCATAGTCATCTTGTGTACACTGAGCTATGCTTTGGTTTAGTTCTTAGTCTCAAGGGACAATTATAAGGGCTCTACTGGGTATAGGAATTTGTACACGAAGATAGTGTATGATCAATAAAGGATCTACCCCTTCCAGTGTAGGAAGAGAATGTTCAATGTTGATCCACTTATGTTAGTTCAGGAATCTCTGGCCAGAGTGAATGAAATTAGAAAGGAGTTTCTAATTTACATTAAATAGAACTAAGCATAGTGAATGGGAAAGCAAGTGATTAAATAAGATAGGCTTGACACAAGTTCCATGCCTTGTATTTAATTGTGACATTGCAGGGTAGAAGGAATTGATTGTACGGTAACTACTCACTGAATATGTTCTTGGTATTCGAAACAGTGAATTTGTATTATCCGGATAGTCGCGATATGCTGAGAAGTATCCCTCACGATGTAGAATAAATATGATTAATTAATTAATCATATTTAATGAATTAGAGAATTTATATAAATAATGATAAAATAGTTTTATTATTATTTATTTCTACTACCGGCTTAATATTGAACCTACAGGGTCACACCATAAAAGAGAATTATTTAATGGTGGAGGAATTAATTAATAATGGCTGATAATTATTTATTTATGAAATAAATAATTAATTGGAAAATTTAATAATTGATTAAATGATATTTAATTGATTAAGAAAAGGTTCTTAATATTATTAATTGAGAATTTAATTTTTGGAAATTAAATCAAGTGAGAGAATTATTTCTAAAGAGTTTAGAAAAAGGATTAATAATTAAAAGGTGTTTTAATTATTAGTGAGAATAATAAAGGGTTAATAATAATAATATTTTATGGGAAAATTTTCAGCTGAAAATTTTGCATATAAATATACTATTATAGACCCTATTTTTGCCTCAACCAAAAAGATTTACAAAATCCTAATTCTCTCCATCTCCTCCGCCTTCATTACATCGTTTTCTTGGTGGATACCGGTGGAGTGCTTCACACTTGAGGAGCAGCTGCTAAGGATCTCCGTTCATCATTTTTGGATCGCCATTAAAGACCTCCATCTTTCCATTAACGTAAAGCTTCTTAAGGTAAACATACTGAACTACGAATTAAATATTATTTTTCGCATGGATCCTGCGGAGGGTTTCAGTTTTTTTAAGATTTAAATTTATGTTTTCGCTGCGTTTATGTGCTAAAAACCCTTCAGGAGAGACAAGAAGAAACGAGTTTGTGCTAGTACACATTCAATCCTTGAGTTCAAGCATTCGTGTGAATACCGATAGAGCTTAGATTGCGAGAGCGGGATGCGTGGTGATTGAACAAGCTTTGGATCTCCATTAGTCAACCAATTTGTAAAGCTTCTTAAGGTAAACAATCTGATCTATGGATTAAATATCTATTTTTCGCATGGATCCTGCTGTGGGTTTCAAAAATTCTGATTTTTTACATTTTTAATTATTGTTTCCGTTGCGTTTATGTGCTCGAAACCCAATAATGGCATCAGAGCTACTTGCAAAAAGTGTTTAATTCATTTATGTGTTTACTGGTTTTATGATGATAACATGTATACAATATTCCATGATTGTTATGTATACGATTTTGAATGTTTTATATGTTGTTATGTTTAAATATTCGTATGTATATATATGTTTTGAATATATGATATTCATGAGAGTTGTATAATCATATGATGATTATATAATATGTATATATACTGATATATACATGTTTTGTGTTTGCTCTTATTATAAGAATCGTATTTGATACGATTCTAAATCAGATACAGCGGATTTGCTGAAATCTGGGTCTGGTGTCCGATTTTGGCGAACGAATATGCTATTTCATATGGAATCGAGCGTATGAACAAAATTGATAGATAAAGCTATCATCGACTGATCTGTAAGGCATTTGACGTCGTTTAGACCCTATAATCTGCGATTTAATGTTATCAGATTTAATTTCAAATTTTTTGATTTTTTTAATATTTGGTTTTTATGATTAGATCATGATGGGTATGATATGTTAAGATCAGATTATGTGTTTTAACATGTTATTTTGTGTTAATTGAGCATGGTGGATGGTTATGGATTATGACCTTAGGTTAATGGTTTTGGTTTTTTAAATACGGCTTGCATGTTGTTTAATCTTGTAATTATTAAATCTCGAATGTAACTCGAGTTCTTCTTATAAGTTCATTAGATTAGTTTTCATATTTCATTCTTGTAATGTACATGAAGACATGAATATTAAGATCAAGGCTAATCCCACACGGAGGCCATCCAAGGAAGCAATACAAGAAAGAAGACATGTAATAGTTAGCCTGTATTTATTTTCCACCTTAGATTGACCTAGATCTTTGTCATTAGCTTGATAAAGATCACATAGGATAAAGCCATAACCAACCACGTTTATTTATTACACTTTACATATATATGCGCATGTAATGAATGTATGTGTAGAGTAGTTTATAAAGATGCATGCTTAATTAGATTAAGGATGTATGTATTAGATACGACACCCATGTCATGCTTGCTAAACAAGATAAAATCTGTAACAATTCAAGATTTTAAAATGAACAAACAATTATGAGATTCTCGTGTTTATGAAACACGGAATAAAATACAAATTTTCTTTAATTCTGACATGGGGCGATTTTGTCAAAAGTGAGTTCATTAAACTTGTAAGGTTGTGGGTTTTAAGCAAGACCGTTGTGACTCCCTCACTACATGGAAATCAAACCATTGACGAATATTGATTTGAAGTATTGTATTCAAAGAAAAATTGGGAATCTCTTTATGATGGGATCATGATCATTTTAAAATTAACAAAACCCTAAAGTTAATATTAATTTGATCGGATGCTTTCCAATGAGTCCAATGCGTTAACCCCTAGATCGACCAGGAGTGGGTTTGCCAAAGCAAAGTACTCCTATCTCCAGTTTGTTATATAGAGAACTCGACATCTCAATAAGTATAATGACTTATCGAGATCTCTTATTTCTCTATAGTGGTTTTGACTTATCGATGTCTCTGAGTTCTCTATAAGAGAATTTGGATTGTCGAGATCTCTAAATTTCTGCATCTAGAAAAGACTTTGGTATCTCTTAAATCTCTATTGGCATATTGACTTATCGATATCTCTGAGATCTCTAATGAGAGTTTGACTTGTCGATATCTCCAATCTTCACATCTTCAATTTGACTTGTCGATATCTATTTTATTACAAAAATGACTTGTCGATATCTCCAATCTTCATATCTTCATTTGGCTTTTCGATATCTTTGAGACTTCTCTATAAGCTAATTTTTGACTTGTCGATAACTCATTCTGGAGTTCTCGAATGACTTCCCTATATGACTTGATATGTGACTTGTAGATTTCTTGACTTAGAATATTTTTCTTAAAATAGATTTATTCAACTCCAAACTTCTTCACACTTTCTCTAAGGCATAATCTTCATGATCTTCTTCTAGAGTTTATTCTTAGGCTTGAGACTGTTTACAAAAAAATACTCCAGTCTAATCTATTGACATTTTTACAAACTCAAGTAATACAATACAAAATGCAAACTTAGATTATCATACAACTTAGGGTTATTAATTTGACTTAGTCTTGTTATAATACATGCATGTATTGTACAACAAGCTTTACTAGTCGGTTTCAGATTAGCCGAAGATTTTCCAATTCAGTGCCTTTATATTTACAGTGATTCTTAGTTAGTAGTGAATCAAGTCTTGGGCAATTTCTGCACCAAATCTGTTCCTTTAATTAAATATCTGGAGGAAACAAGAGCTCGACTACTTTGCTTTAAAAGTAGCCTTACTCCAAGGAATTCCAAGAAATCAAAACCTTATAGCTGATGCTCTAGCCAGGCTGGCAACAGATGAACAAATGGTTTGCGAATGTCCCATATACCATGTGGTGCTGAATTCTCCTACGATGTCCTCCAATAATAGAAATCCAGAATATGTATTCATATTATCATACGGCCCCAATTGGATGACGCCCCTTATAATACACTTGCAACATGGCATTCTTCCTGAAAACCGTAAAGAAGCTCAATCTCTGAGGGACAAAACTAGTCATTATACATTTATCGACAACCAACTCTATCGAAGATCCTTTCTGGTTCCTCTTCTTAAATGGGAGTTCATGAGGGAATTTATGGGAGTCACTCCTCTGATGAGGCTCTAGCTCACAAGGTACTACGTCAAGGATTCTACTGGCCTTCGCTTCGACATGATTTTCTTGATTACGTTAAAAGATGTCCTAAATGTCAACTTTTTACTACGGTTCCTATACAACCTCCTGTTCTTCCACCGACAATACTAGCTCCTATCTCATTCGACATTTGAGGAATTGATATAATGGGCCATTTCCCTTGAGCCCAGGGAAATATCATATTCCTTATCATCGTCATTGGTTACATGACCAAATGGGTAGAAGCCGAATCCGTAGCCCACATTAAAGCCACTGTTTGCAGGAAGTTTTTGCATGAATACATAGTCACCTGCTTCGGTATACCTCGTTTGTAAGAACCCTAAATTTTGTAATATTTTAAAACTTCAGTGAATAATAATTGGATGTGATTATGCAAAAATTTTGAGTTCACCATAAATGAATAGTGGAATCTTGAGAATCCGAGAACGTATTCTGGTTTAACGAGCGAAATAAGTGAATGCAAAAGCCGTCGAAATTCGAAGATTCCCACCCATACTACATGTTTTAGAATCCGTAAAGAATGGTGTAGAACCGGGAATACTACGTTAAATAAACATCTCATCAAGATGTTATTAAATTCAAGAGAAAGGAATGGAAGTGATTAAAGGATTATAGACGATAAACGAAATCCTTGCGAAACGAAACGTTCTACGGGAAAACTATCGGAATAAAATGACAAGTGCATGAACGATAATTAAATGAGGAAGTAATTGGAAGCCATGCAAGTTGGCCATGCACAATCCTACACCCAACTAGTAGTTAGAAGTGTAACTAGTAGTTAGTCAATCAAACTAGAATAATGTTGTGAATAGTAAAGGGGGAGACAAGGAGTACATGCACCATACCTCCATATTTCTCTCATTTAACACACAATCACAAGTCATACTTCTATTATTTCTTAGTCCAAGTGCAGCTCTTATACATATATCCATATATGTATACTTATAACCTAATACACTTTCAAGAGCCAAGTAAAAGAAAGTCATTCTCTCCATCCTTCTCCATTTCCGAATTTCCAAGAACCCCCAAGAAATAAAAATTCATAACTTAAGATCTACCCACTCAAATATCATGAAATTTTAACCGTATCTGCTCCATATCATAGGTAAGCTTCATACCAAATTTCAGACTCAAATAATTTTTTTTCAATTTTATAAATATGTTTGAAGGAGATGCTGAATAGTAACTCCGAATTTTACTAACTCGTTTTCTTGATTTCTCTTGTTAGTCTAAGGCTTGTTAGGGATAGATCAATCTTCTACAAGGTTAATACACTCCTCCTAGGTGTTCTAAGGATCCAAGAAGGTATAACTCTTCACCCTAAAAGATTTTATGGTTGGATTTTAAGGATTATTGTTATATGGTTTCAAGATTTAAGAGATTGTGAATGCTTAAGGTTTATATGTTTAAATCATGTTAATTTTTAAAGATTATGAGATGTGGTTCTTGGATGTTACACTAGATGATATAAAGAATGAGTAGATGAGTGAATCTTGAAGATTATATGTGTTGATGTTGGTTACAAGTAGTGGAAATGGCAAGATCTTGTTGTGATTGTTAAGTAGTGGACTTGTTGCACATATTCTGGTTTGTGCAGAGAATTCGGCCATGAAATAATCTGTAAAGTGTGAACCACTAAACATGAAAATCTAGATATTGTTTTTTAGTTTTGGTACATATAAAGAACGTCGCGAGGCAATTTACGGTTTTGGAGTTATGGCCGATTTAGTGAAAAGCATTTATGTGAGAACACGGTTACGGATTGTGGAGTTTTGTGATGATTTTGGAATCCTACAAATTATAATTTGACTATGGAAAAATCATGGTAACTGGATATTATAGTAAGGAAGAAGACCCAAAAAGAATTTCATTAAAATATTAATTTTCCAATTTTATAAAAATGTTGTAACCAAAGTCGCGCGGTAATGCTACACGACGCGTAGCCACTGCCTAGCTACTGCCTTATTTTGATTAAATCTGGGAAATTTGTTTTCTAAAAAGGAAATTTGTTTTCTAAAAAGGACAGAGTTTGTTTTTAATTTAAAAGTAGAAGTTGTCTAGATCGTGCACGCAAAGACGGAGTGTCGATTGATTTAACGGTTTGTGTGTTATGAGCGTTTTAGTAAAAACTAGCGCGAATAGTAGAACTCCATAGTCGACCGAACTTTGGAAGTGTTTTCACCTATTTAATTCATATTTTCAAATCGAAACTTTTGTGATAATTATCAAAAAATACTCAAGAAGTCCTTGAGGTGGTTTTGCATTTAAATCTTATTTTTTCGATTTATTAAAAATGCTAGCGTGCAAGTCGCGTAATAGTAATTCAGTGAAAAGTCAACTATGGAAGTACTACTTTGACCGCCCGTTTTGGCCAAGTTAATAATATAATTTGGAGATGATCAAAACATGAGAATTGTTAAGGATTGTAAGAAGAACACATAGGTGTGTCGAACGAGATTTTAAATGGACAGTAACGAGGTGTGAGATGTTGTAAGTTAAATGAACCCGAGAGAGTGAAGATCGGGTAAAGTGAGTCTACTTAGAATAAGTCGATCATTGGTTAACCCGACTAACCGAGGTTATATTATGTCTTGGTAGAGGTTCCAGGACCGAGAGGGATACATCAAGGTAGAGCTTGGACATCTGGAAAGTTTTCGAAATCTTATCTTATGATATCCATGCTTTAAATATTGTTGTGATTATGATGCCATGCTTTACAGTTTTAAATAAATGAATGATATATGCTTGTCTATGATTTCAATACGCCTATAATGTGCGTTTGTTTATGAAATCTAATTTCATTCCATACAAGTATGAGAAGTTGGAATTTATTTATGAGATAATACGTTATAGTGGGAGTCAAATATATTTTTAATAATGATTTAATTCGGGGATTAGCCGGATGTGAGATATTTCGATTTTATTAACAAAGTAAGTTCGCGTAAGATATATCGAGCGAACGTTTGAGATTTAATTTGAATCAATATATTTAATAAGTATTTGAATATTCATTTTAGGGATATCCTTATTTGATTATTTATTATGAAAAATAATATTTAAAGGATTATTAAATATCCAGAAAGTATTTAAAATACATTGAATAGATTATAAATCATTTCACTTTACTTAAAAAGTATTTAGCTATTAAAAGGTATTTATAGGGTATTAAATCATGTCTTAACTATTTATTTAAGGTTTATTAATTAATTAAACCTTATCTAAAAATATTCTGAAACTCTAAATATTTAATAAAAATATTTTTCCGGACTTCTAAAAATATTTAAAAATAGACGTAGTTCCCGAAGGTACTTTCTAAATTATTCAAACCTCAGTGAAGGGATCAATCAATTGAAACTTATCAAAACCTTAGGGAACTTGGTCTAGAAGCATAAGAGTTTTGCTTCTTTGCTCAGTGAAAAACAAGAAGTCAATATATGTATCACCCTACTATAGTTAGGGATTTGAAAATAATTTCCAAGTCAAAACTCCGACAACTCCCAAGGATCAATTGAATTAAAAGTTGAAAAACAAATCATCTTATTAAAGATCAACTCTAAGCGATCTATTCCGTCAAAAAGGATTTTTTTAAAACAAAAGTTAGCATTGTTTTGGGACTGGAATTTGGCCTGCCCGGCACAGAGAGGTATATGGCAGTGACCAGGTGCGGAGTGGCACAGTGTACGGTTATATGGTCTATGTGACCATTGACTTTCAGAATTGCATGGCAATCGACAACCACCGTGTAGTGTGTTGATAAGCCCAAAGGCGGCTAGGTTTGTATTCCTTCTACTAGTAGAGAAAATTTCGTACTCGGCTGATCACCGGTACGTGGTTTATTCCAGTATAGTCCCTTTCTTCCATTTTGGAAAATTGTTGTACAATCTACAACAGAAGGCCGATAAGGCTGAGTTTTAAATCATGAGATACATGATGTGAATATCAAATCCAGTTTATAATTCTGGTTCGAGTAAAATCTTGGAGTTTGAAAAAGAGATGGATACAAGTATAAAGTGGATATAATGTTATTGACAAGCATATATGTTTTCAGAAATCTTTGAAAAATATGAAGTACATTTATTGTTATATATATATATATATATATATGTATACATATAAATATATATGTACCTTGCTGAGCCATAGTGCTCACTCTTGCTTTTATATATTATATCACAACAGATAGCCAGTATGCTGGAGAGAAGGCAATTGCATGGAGAATACGTAGATTTCCCACAAACTCTTTGCAGCTTTGCTCAGGTGGACCAGAGTATGCAGATAGGATGCTGTTCGAGTTAGAAATATTCATAACTTCATGTAGAGGTTATGAGTAATAGTGTGAGATCCTGGAAAGTGTATTTGATGTGTAATAACAGATGTTATTGGTTATGTATTATTTCTAAGATTATAACTTGTATGTGTGAAGGATTGGGGTCTATGATGTGGTTTTGTTGGATCATGGGGATTAACACATGTGACAAAGGATTGGATGGATATGTGACGACCCAGATTCCTAACCCCGGATTTGGGGGTGTTACAGAAGTGGTATCAGAGCTTTAGGTTATAAATCTTGGAAATGATAGGAGTAAAATCGGGTAGACGTAAGGATAAAAATGAATTAATGAGAACTCTCATCGAGTTTGTAGTCGGATTACTACGGAGTAGTCGCGACGGTAGTACCCCAAGGGAACATTAGCCTTAAGAGTATAAGTATCGGTTGAGTTATTAGCAGTCGACTGAAAAGCCAGCATTAAAGGAAGAAAATGAGTTATAGTACTCAGAGACAAGAGTGCTAAGAGTTATGTGTAAAAGAGAGTCTATCGGTTGACCTGATAGAGTTTGTTGATGGACTACCACGAGTTACACAGAGACTGATGGAATCATTTGAGATCGACAGGATGAGGAAAGGAGAAAATTGTACATGATTTTTTTTTTGTAATATTGATATAGAAGTGGAGTTGGGTCTCCGAAGAAAGCGGAATGAAGACGATACATCCAATACCATAGGTTGATTGGATAACCCCAGTCTTGCTACTTATAGCTCTTTATAGATTGTTCTTGAGGAGACATATCAGGCGAGAATCAAGATGCTTAATTCTTTTTACTATTAAGGTTATTAAGTTACCTGAATTGGTTGAAAGTATTGTTCCGACAATAAGGGCCCAATACGCGACGAGCAACGATTGTACCAAGAAGGGGATTCGCTATACCATTGAGGAATCTATGTCCTATGAGGAAGATTTTAGTGTATCCCAATACGAGCACGCTATGCGATAATATGAAATCATTTCATCCGTTAATCCATTATGGTTCAACGCGGAAAGTGAGAATCGACTCTATAACTTTTGAAAATTTCATGCTCCTGCAATCAACGCAGCTAGCTCCGAACTACTGGAGGAGAAGACCAGGGAGTCTGACGCAGGATTCCAAGAGTGGGATCTCACTAGAAGCTACGTGTATATTCTCGACAGGATGTCATCCTTTGCTAACGTATCAAATCAGGCGCGTGGGCACAACATTTTGTGAGTAGCTAAAGAGGAATGAAGAATGTATTTGTGAAAAAGCAAGTTATTAAGTGACTTTAAAAAAAATGCTTAGAGACGCGAATGTTCGTATATGGAATTACGAAGATGGGGAGGTGAGATCATCCCCGGGTGGGTAATGATGACGGTTAAGGATAATCAATGACTAATCGTGTTGTCCACTTGTTGTCACGTGATTCCCTTCAAACTATCCATCATCATGTAATCTTGATAAGCTATATCAAGTAACATTGTTGATTCCTACTTTAGATTCGTAGGATAACGAACCATTGATATTTTTCTCTAAACTGGAACTTCTCTAAAGGTCTTTTATTCGATCAATATGCTTCATTCTCAAATCTTATGATTATCTTGTCTGGCTTAAGCTTATCCATATTTTGCTTATCCGAGTAATGTTTGATGAATTATTTTCTATCAAATTAATGAATAAATCTTGCTGGATATCGATTACTTTCTTTCATACTTGGACTCTTCCCTCGAGTTCATAAATAAGTAACAAGTTATTATGATCATAGATGATCAAGTGTTCAGAGATTTCTCGTGAATTCTTTTCCCCTATTCCAAAAGGGGGTTGTACATCGAACGTTGTAATCGTAATGAAACTATCAAATTGATGTTGGTATTCAAAGTTCAATTCTATTAAATGCGTTGCTGTTTACAGAGACACCTTTGGGTGGAATGCTTTTTTTGGTATGAAATATTTGATGAATGGATATCGATTATTCCGATGCCAAGAATGCTCTATTCAGATTCTATAGTTACTCTCGCTCCAGAACTCAATGACTCTGTATTCTCAACTCGATTATCATGGTAGCCATAACTTCTTCAATGGCTATTGTGTTGAGATTTTTGACTCACAGACTGAATTGGCTAGTTGCATATAATTTCTTGAAAAACTAGCCAATTGTTCTGATTAGTTGAAATTTTAAATGATGTAAGGAAAAGTCTAGCTAATCGTTCTACTCAGTTATTGTATATCCAAAATTAATTGAGCTAGCCATTTTGTTTAGCTAGTTGCTAATGTTTCTTGAGGTGGACTAGGTATTGTTCCACTAGTTCACCCTTCAATTTAATTGTGTAAGCGAATTCATAAGTATTTTTCATGCAAGAACGCAGGATGAAATTTTAATAAGAATGTCTATATGATATTGATATCTTGGGAATCGTTCTTCCAAGGCTGATTACCACGTGGATAACAGAAAGTATAGATGTGAACTGTTGTTCTGACGTGAGATTGAAAACTCAGTACTATGATTACGTGGTCGGGGTACCGTGATGAGTAAATTATTTAGAGTGGGAATAACGTGTTTAGAATCTACGATAAGAACCTTTAGTATGATGATAAAGGAACGTTAAGGAAAATGCTGCCGTGATTGGGGTTACACCCTTGCAAGGTTGCGACGATGTTAGTGGTTAATGAATTAGAGAACGATCAAGCCTATGAGACCTTGAGGTAATAAATTTTCATGGTCTATTGGAAAGATGAGTAACAGATCGATGTTAGGAATAATTAACGATGAGGGAAGACCTTTGTGCGAATTATGATGAGGCATCCTAAGCATGACCTAGAATAACCGCGATAAAGCTCGTGTTACAAGAAATAAAGATTTTAACTTATGAGGAGAACTGTGATTATTTTTAGAATATATATATAGTATCATAAGACATGAGGTAAAATATATAATCAAGATTAATCAAGAAATAAGATTGCGAAGTTCTCCGTAACTGAGGGAGAGCCGGTGTGATGGCCGACCCTGTAAGTAAGAGAAAGGACTTGAGATGCAAAAAAAAAAAATCAGGACAACTGGTAAGAAGAGTTGAAAGGGATGAAGTTGAAATTATGATAACATAAAAGTAACTAGTAGAATTAATGGAAAGCAAAAGTCGATCAAGATTGACAAAGAAGCGAAGGTTATGACAAGAAGGAATAACGAGGAGTGGAAACTTATCTTGTAACAGGAAGAATTAATGTCATATTGAAACTTAAGAGAATATTGACCATGATTAAATAAGAAAAAGAACGCTAGTAGCTGAGCAAGAGAATATTCAATACACCAGAGGATTAAGGTAGAAGATCGAAGAATTAATGTACAAAATGAAACCAGCAAAGATTTTAATAAGTGCAAGGATTTATTTTGGTAACTTTGGAGTAAGGATTACCAAGGACCCAGTCGGTTCATGGTACTATTTGGGGTTATAATTTATAGGTTAAATAAGCCTGATTATTATCGTATCATAAACGCGAGATCTTCCCTTGACAATTTATTTTGAAGACGAAAGAAACGATTAGCGACAAGGAACCCCAATAGTGTTTGTACCAAATAAGAATCCAAGGTTGATTCCATAATTGGATTAATTTCTAGTTATTTGTGGATAATATTGAGCGTGCACTGCTTAAGGAACACGGATCGACAGGTAGAGTGAGGAAAACTATCGCCAACAGGAAGTTTTGTGTAGTGCACTTATTATGCAAGCATAAGAAAGAGACACTGATACCCTGACGATGGGACGCAGTGGAAAGTTGAAGAAAGTGAGGCAGGAGCACAATGGAGGACGGAGAAGGTCATCCAAACCCTTAGAAGCGACTGATGGCAACTCCCAATACATGTGAATACGTCCAAGATGCTAGAGAGGACACGAAATATGACAATGATAAAGACGCGTCATATTAAGCACAGTATGTTGGAATCATTTGACGCAGGTCGACCAACAGTGGAAACTAATTCAAAGGTCATCGAACGTTCAATATTTTAAAGCGCATCGATCAGTACATGCAAGATGGTGCTTCCTTCAAAACGGTGACGAGACCATGAGGTGTTTTACATGTCTATAAGAAGAGGTGTTAAATCTGACGCTAATGTGTGATAAAAGACAAGGGCATTGAAATATGATCAGATTTTGGTATATAGATCAATCGACAGAGAGTGTATATCTGAATAGGTAAAAACTAAGAAATGAAGCATTAAGCGCGAGTAACAGTGTTGTAGAGGAACCAAAGGGTGAAAAAACCATTCAGGCAATAAAGGACGCGCTAATAGTCCGTGCTATGGATTTTAGAGGAAGTTGGAATGACTAGATTTAGTTATTAAAGTTAGGGACGATAACGAATTTCATGCAAACATGAGAATATATCTTTACGAAGCATTGTACGGGAGAAGGAGTTGTTCTTCCTTGTGTTAAAAAAAAATAGGTTGGCAAACGAAGAATACTTGGACCAAGTTGATTCAACAGATCAAAGGAACTAGAGATCTTATCAAGCTAGGCTTGTCGGTGGCAGCCCAAGATAGACAAAAAGAAATATGCTAAGAATACGAAGTAGGAGACTTAGATCGTTTGAGATCTTAAGAAGAATAAAGAACCTGGCTTACGAGTTAGCACTAACCCAAACCCTTGACAAGTTCATAACTTATTCCACGTGTCTGTGATAAGGAATTAAAACAGCGACTTCAGACGTATGATCGAATTTGAGCAGATAAACTTCAGCCAGACTTAATTTATGAGGAACAACCGATACAGATCATAGATCGCAAGAAGCAAATGCTCCAAGGCCAAGTGATCGAGTGCATGAGAGTTTATTGAAAAGATTGATATATTAAAGAGTCGACATGGGAGCTAGAAAGCACATGCAAGAAAAGTACCCCCATCTATTTTTGGACTGATTGCGGGACGAAATCCTTTTAAGGGGGGAGGCTGTAAAAACCGTAAATTTTGTAAAATTTTAAAACTTCAGTGAATAATAATTGGATGTGATTATGCAAAAATTTTGAGTTCACCATAAATTAATAGTGGAATCTTGAGAATCCGAGAACGTATTCTGGTTTAACGAGCGAAATAAGTGAATGCAAAAGCCGTCGAAATTCGTAGATTCCCACTCATACTACGTGTTTTAGAATCCGTAAAGAATGGTGTAGAACCGGGAATACTACATTAAATAAACATCTCATTAAGATGTTATTAAGTTCAAGAGAAAGGAATGGAAGTGATTAAAGGATTATAGACGATAAACGAAATCCTTGCATAACGAAACGTTCTACGGGAAAACTATCGGAATAAAACGACAAGTGCATGAACGATAATTGAATGAGGAAGTAATTGGAAGCCATGCAAGTTGTCCATGCACAATCCTACACCCAACTAGTAGTTAAAAGTGTAACTAGTAGTTAGTCAATCAAACTAGAATAATGTTGTGAATAGTAAAGGGGGAGACAAGGAGTACATGCACCATACCTCCATATTTCTCTCATTCAACACACAACACAAGCCATACTTCTATTATTTATTTGTCCAATTGCAGCTCTTATACATATATCCAAATATATATACTTATAACCTAACATACTTTCAAGAGCCAAGCAAAAGAAAGTCATTCTCTCCATCCTTCTCCATTTCCGAATTTCCAAGAACCCCCAAGAAATAAAAATTCATAACTTAAGATCTACCCACTCAAATATCATGAAATTTGAACCGTAGATGCTCCATATCATAGGTAAGCTTCATACCAAATTTCAGACTCAAATAATTTTTTTCAATTTTATAAAAATATTTGAAGGAGATGCTGAATAGTAACTCCGAATTTTACTAACTCGTTTTCTTGATTTCTCTTGTTAGTCTAAGGCTTGTTAGGGATAGATGTAACACCCCCAGATCCGGGGTCGAGGATCCGGGTCGTCACGGTCTTTCTTTCCACAATATCACTTCACTTAATTAATAATAATAACCTTATGCTGTGACCCCACACTAACACACACCACAACCCGTTATAGTCTCAGAGATGAAATTTAAATAAGTACAAGTCTTTGAATCCACAATTTAAAAGTTATTACAACCCAAAATGATTACTTGATAAATTTACAGTTAATTGCCATTATCTGCCACAAGTTATAATTATACATAATTGATTCTCAAAAGTAGATGGTCTGATCTACAATAGATCTACCTCTGCAGCTATAGCAGCTACAACATCAACGGGAAGACGCGGGACGCTTCCCACGCGCTTGCGCTGGGTCTGCTGGAGTCTGGCCATCTTTCCTAACTGTTGTTGTGTGATGAAGAAATAAAGCAAGGGTGAGCAGCAAGCCCACCAAAATAATATGTATAATGATTTACAATATATGAGCCTACTCATAATACTCATGAAAGTCTTGGTCAAAAGAAATGAACCAAGTTTGATATCTTAATGCGATGAAGTCGCAAAATATTCAGTATATATACATATATACTTTTCAAAATATTGGAAGTCCTCTTCCATGCATAATATACACAAAGTCCCAGTGTATAACTGTATAAAAAAAATATCGTTGCAAGGTGATCTCATATATCTAACCTTGTCTCAACGTTTTTCTGAAAATCTTTGTCATTCATAAGATAATTATTAATTAGATATAAGTTTAAAAGATGAGGTTACCAAATACCCCAATATACTTATATCTTTCCCAATACTACTTGAACTACCACCGTTCAAGTTATAATCAGTTTCAAAAGTTCATCACATAGATGAGACTACAAGACAAGATTTGAATAGATTCAATCTTTGAAATATTATTGAATGAAATAAAGTTACGAGAATACTTTATTTAGTCCCGATATATATATATCCACATATATATATCTCTAAAACATTTCCTGGAACCTCTGTTATGTAAAGTATGAACAGAGTTGCAATATCCAATGAATTTGGAAGGAAAAGAAAACCTTTGGCATAAACCAGATATCTTGCTGATCAGGCAAAGATACCCATAAGTAACCTTTTCTACTAGTAGATGGACGAATTCCCCACTGGTCATCACCCTGGTCATAATTAGGACCTTATGCTGGACTGCCACTCAGCCACTTATGCATTTGATGGACTCCCACTGAGCCACTTACACTATCATGGACGCCCACTGAGCCCATGTTGCTTATGCCGACTCAATAGATGGACTTACTTCCCGAACGTTGGGTAAGTAATCAATTCATTTACCAAAACTGCAACCTTGTTGCGAATATAAAATACACCACAGAGCCGGATCCCTCAGGTTTTAAGCGAGTATTTAAATCCCCTTAAAAAGGAAGATCTTAAATATAAAATTGAGTTTTGGGATTCGCTCTAACTTTTAAAAATCATTTTGAAGACTCGAAAACACTTTATTGAGTGTTTGGAGTAAAGCTGATTTAATGAAGTAAATCAGTCCCCAGAATATTTAGAAAATGACTGAATATTATTATTTAAATAATATTCCCATAAAGAATAATCTTTATAAAAATAATTGAAGTAGAAGTATTAAAACTTATACTTGAAACGAGTATTAAATAACCAAAGATATACTTATATGAAAGTATTATCTTTATTTGAATAACCGAAAATAAGTTTGATTATTTACACCTTATTCTTTAATAAAATAAAGAATATATTTCAGCAAATAATCGGAGTCATAGATCCTCAAATGAATATTCAAATAATATTCAATAAATAAAATAAGCTGAGTCATAAGCCCTCGAATGAATATTCAAAATAATATTCAATAAATAAATAAGCTGAGTCATAAGCCTTCGAATGAATATTCAAATAATATTCAGATAAATAAATAAAAGGAGTCATACGCCTTCGAATAATATTCAAAATAATATTCATTAATAAAGTAAAAGGAGTCATAAGTCCTCGAATGAATATTCAAATAATAATCAAATAATAAAATAAAGGTATCAAATAAACCTTATTCGATCCATAGTTTTAAAAACTATATCCATATATATATATAAATATATAAATATATATATATAATATACTCGGGAACATCGACTCCCGGTTTAGAAATATGTTCACCTTTTATCCCCTATACTAAGGGTATACGCAACTACTTGCTTATTTCTAGCATAGGTATTATGCAACTATAAGCATTGAAATCAACAGATAGATAACCAGATTACGAAACAGACATGCATATATACCATATTAGCATGCTCCAATATATCGCAAAATTTGCTAATAACAATCATGCAATATCACAAGATAATGCATATACATATATTTACATCACAGCAACAGTATAACGGGTAGAAAACTTGCCTGAGCGACTGGGGGTTACGAATGGCTCGGGACGAGTCTGGTAACCTATAAGCAACAAGTAAGTTGGAATTAAACCAAAGTCACTTGTAAATCTATACTTTAACTAACTTAGACTCTAACGCTCGTTTTGCGCTCACTGATTCGCTTAAGTCACTCGGGTACCCTCGGCTCCACCATTTTTAATAATTTAACCTTTACGAGTTTTAAAGCGATTCCTTCGCGAGTGTCTTACCAACTGCCTAACACACTTACAATAAATGTTTCATACATTAATTAACCCTTTTTGGTCTTTAACCTATGTTTCAAAGTAAGGCGAGGGAAAAAGTTTCGTTCGCAAAACGCCGTTACTTGAAACGGTCGTTTCTCCTAAACCGTGCATCGGAATCGAACGAACTACATATCAAAACGAAGCTCGTAACATGAGCTATCTAAACATGGCAGTGGTCATAATCTAGCAGGGGGTTCTCTTGTCCTAATGTTATGCACAAAAACAGTCTAAAGAAAATCGGACGTTACGACGGCTATGTTTACGCGATTTCCCAAATTTAAACCATTCAAAAACCATCACAATTCAACCTCAAATCAATCATACAACCAACATCCATCCAAAACACATCATAACAGCCCCAACCAATTCAAGTTTAACATTCATACTTATGCCTAAGCTTAACTTTAACCATACTTAAGTTCTTTTAATCAAAACAACAACATTTACCAATCCAACAACATCCCAAAACTCACTAATCTCTACATACACAACCATCAAGCCTCTCATGAACTAAAATACTCATATTATGCTCTTAACATTCAATAACAAAGCTTGGTTAAGAGATTATACCTTCCTTGAAGCTTTTTAACACAACATAAGAGCTTTGAATGCCTAAAGAACCTTGATCCTTGCTTGTATAACCTTAATCTTTCATAAAAATTCAAGAAAACTAAAGTTATTTCTTGAAGGTTACTATTCACCATCTTCTTCCTTGATTTATAGAAAAAGATTGGCTTGGAATTAGAAGCTTAAACTTATAGGAAGTATGTAACTATCCATGGGGAAGCTTAGATAATTACCTTGCTAAATAGTAAGTGGTGGAGCTTGGATCTTCAAATTTTAAGAAATGGGCCGAGAGCTAGCTTGGGAAGAAAGATATTTTTGTGTTTTGTTTGTTGAAAATGAAATGATTTGCTTGGTTGGTTGATTTTTGTGTTGTTTTTGGTTAATGACTTAATTAACCTTGATTTTGTGTGGTTATAATTCAACCACACTTCCTTCCCTTCTATGTCATGCTTGTGTCACCTTGCACATGTCATTATGCTCCCACTTGTCCACACCTTGTGGTTTGATGATGTCACAATCCCTGGCTTCTTGTACAAGCTTGTCTCTTGGTCACTTATTTGTTTTACGGTTCGCTTAACTTTCGTTCTCGTTTATCGTTTGAAGGATCATACCCGGGATCTTATTACTTAGGTTCCTTTAACCTTTCTCAATACATTATATTCCTTTTTATGATCCTCTATTATAATCCTTTAATTTAAATCCTTTTTATCCTGTTACCTTATACTCAATTCTCTCCGTATCTTGTGGATTTCCGGGAAAAACCAAAGTGTTCGGAATTGGATTCTGACGATCTTTACATACACTTATATACTTCATAGAGTACTAATAATATCCCAGAATATCCATAACAGAACCCCTACATAGCGTGGCATGAAAAGTTTTCTCGTTCAGCAAAAACACTATTCATAAGGGTTTCAAAATTTCTCAAAAATTGGGGTTATTACAGTCTCCCCTCCTTAAAAGGATTCCGTCCCGGAATCAGATAGAAACAAATGGGGATACTTTCTTGGCATTACACTTTCTAACTCTCGAGTCAATTTTCCCACATTGTGGTTCTACCACCAAACTCTGCCTAGTTTGATAATCCTCCTCCTAAGCACTTGTTCCTTTTCACTCTATAACCCTTCCTGGTTGCTCCATATAGGTTACGTCGGGTTGCATATCTATGTGCTCATATGCCTCTATTTATCTGGCATCTGAATTACACTCCCTTAACGTTGATACGTGAAACACGTTACGACCTGCTACATGTTCGGGGTTAGGGCTAGCTCATAAGCTAACTTCCCAAACGTCTTAATATATCCAAGGGTCCAACAAATTGTAGACTTAGCTTTCCTTTCTTTCCGAACCTCATCAATCCTTTCCAAGGGATACCTATAACATTACTAGGTCCCCTATTTCATACTCTTTATCCTTTCGTGTCAAATCAACATACTTATCATGTCCATCTTGGGCTACTACCAGCCGTCCTCTGATTAGATCTATCATATCCTTGGTCCTTTGGACTACTGCGGGTCCGAGCATCTTGCGCTCTACAACTTCATCCTAACATAAGGGAGATCGACATTGTCTTCCCTCAAGGATCTCATAAGGCGACATCTCGATAATGACATATGATCTAT
Organism: Apium graveolens; assembly: GCF_009905375.1. Lineage (NCBI taxonomy): Eukaryota > Viridiplantae > Streptophyta > Magnoliopsida > Apiales > Apiaceae > Apium > Apium graveolens. The sequence goes on along the minus strand of NC_133656.1, from coordinate 165,246,149 downwards.
TGTCGTAAGATAACTCAATCCGAATTAAGTGATCATTCCAAATTCTTTCAAGTCTATTGCACAGACTCTCATTATTGCTTTTAGCATTAGAGCTTCTGCTTCTCAATACCCATTCTTTTCCAGTTCGTAATCGCTACTACCTTCCGTTCCTAATATTATACTGGTTATACTTTTGCTCGTTAGCGTTCTATAACCTTTTAATAACCACGTCAACCTTAGTATCACGAATGTGTTCCCATTCCGCATACTACCACCACTTTATTACTCCTTTTTCAGTTGTTTCTATTTTCCAAAATTTGATCAATCATATAGAAGTAAAGGAATTTGTTGAGAGATCACTATGATCATGAACACTTGTTATATCGCATAGTTAGTACAGAAGGTGGCCAGCCTTTAGTACTTGACAAGCAATTAAACAATAGCTGGTATCCTACTCGGCTTCTATCACACAGATAGATAGTCATTCGGCAATACCTCCCCTTCTGGAAGGGTTGTTCTTCTCAGCTTACATGAAATGAAAAGAAGAGAAAAGAATGAATTGAAGAGAATTGTATATTCATAAAAAAAATTTTATTGCCATAAAATATCTGGCTTGGAACCTACCTCTGAACTATAGAGGTTTGTCATAGAAGAACAAAACATATATGTATTTATATCAACATCAAGTATTATAGCATCGTATTTCACATGCCTAAATATTTTTGCCATTCCATCCATCATTCTATGGACCCATGCTCTTCCTCGAGCTTATACACAATCACCTTTGAAACTCCCTCGACATCGAAAATCGAATCTGGGATCTCATTCTAGACATCATCGTTACTTGAATTCTATGCTTGCACCGCAACCTTCCTCGTATAATAATACGACTCTCTATTGATAAGAAAGAATAATAATTCACTAGGTAGATACTCTACTTAATTAGTCTATCAATGATAACTTATACACTACCACGACCCGATTAGTGGTACTCAATCTCAACACCCATTCCAATACAACTCTCACGGTTGTAATCAGTTCATTACTCGCAGAATCATTGCTGCCTTACTATGGTCCACCACTGACCTACTGTAGTCATTCATTTTCCAAGAAGTCTTAATAGCTAACCATACGGAGTCCATACATCTCGTATCAAATCCTTCTAAGGAGGTAACATAATCACCCTTCCTGATTCATGAAGAACACTCCTGATCCTGACATACATACATGACATGAAGCAGATAAAAGTGCAGAAGAGTTTCAATCAAAGCAACGATAGCAGGTTAATACCATTCTTAATCATATGCCTTAAATAGAAGACTTAACTCAAAGGTTCGTCTAGTCCTTTTTGAAACATGGTTCTGGCTTATCTCAAGATAGGACCTTCTAAGATAGATAGCCCGTTCATGGCGATTACACGAATTAAACCTTTACCAACTACTATTACGGTTGGGTATTGCACGGTCATCAGAAGGAATGTCAATCTTCCTAACCATAATTCAACCTTCACATTTTTAACCATCATCACTGTATTCTTTTGGCACACGCGCCTATAATTATCCACTTACCTTTAAAGTGTCGGCCACCTCTTTGGCCTTTCCTGATAGTAAAATTTTCCTTACAGTCAATGTCACATTAACCACCTCCAAATAAATTTTCTACCTTATTTCAATCACAGCTTATGTGAAAATGCTTTCCTTAAAATCTGCTGAGTAAAAAAAAAATCACCATTTTTCCATAAGTTATTGCCTCAGTCTTTAGAGGTTAATCACTGTCATGACTGACTCTCAATCATAATTAGAACATCTTTTATCTTAAGTCCTAATTGCCCTGAACAATTTCGACCATTACTGGTTCGATCCATACTTTCTCGTGGTTTAACACGTGCCCCACTTGGCAACATTATAATTATGTCATATTTCCTTTATCAACATTTTTATTCTTGAGAATTTCGAATATTTCCTTTCTCCTTGTAAAACCTCTAAGGTTATCCTTCAATCGTTCCTCCTATATTCCCTATATACAGGGCATATCAAAATACCATTTACTGATACTAGAACCATTGTCTATATACTTCTGAAAAATTTTCTCCACTGATCCTTAAAGGTTATTATTACCTTAATGCTTTCCAATTCATACTGTCAAAACTCATACTATCCCTATCAAGGGTGAAATGCCAACCTTTATGCATTCCCCTAGGATTCGTTTTAAGTTACCGATGTTCTATCCTTAATTCCACCTTTAAAAAGGTACAAGCATCCTTTCATGGATAAATAAAGTCATATATCCCTGATATGGGTATCTTATTCAATCATTCCCACCTCGATAGTAAATGCCTAATTTCACAATAACATCTGTATACAAAATGAGGTTAATCAAAATGGCCTCCAAAAGATAACAACGGTTATCCGCTTTTCTTGCCTAATCTGGTAACGATAACATGGATGTTCTGGAAGATATTGGTCGTGTTCAACGTGAACTTCTTCTTAATAATTCCTTATTTACTTTTGTTGTTTATCTCAACAGTCACCTCAATGTTGGGATATCTTTCATATCTGGCGTCTCCCTTTCTGGGTATCATGCCACCGGTCTTACACTTCACCTTCTTGAAGGTCACTTCCTTCATCCAATTTTTCTTAATTTCTTACTTTCTTATCCCCTTAGTCTATCCGCGTCTCATTATTTATCCTTCGAATTATCTCAAGGTTTCCTCGAATCCTCCCAACTTACAGGGGATAAACTATATGTATCTCTTATGCCCTCAACCATCAATTTTAACTTATGGTGAATCACCCTCATCCTGACGAATGCATACTTTTCTATTTCTATTGCTACGAGTCGTTAGGGTTTCCTCATACCCAACTCCCTTATCATACCTCAAACTCTATTGCCGTTATATTCCTTTCCACTTCAATTTCTTTTTTTTTTCCTTCTCTTATCATTATTTCATGAACCAACACAACATAAGCATTGATTTCAAATATCCCGTCACTCTGGATTCGTGTCTTCAGAACGAATCTTGATAACTTTTACCACTTAGATTCATAATTCATCATACTCGTCTGCCTTTGTTCTGGCTCTAAAGCTTTTACACTATTCCATAACCTTGGGAATTACTTTCCCGAAAACAATTGGCTGAACTTTAATCAGTTTATTATAATCTCTTGCTCCGTGCCTTCCTTGGCCTTTCACCAGCGGGTGGTATCTCTCTTGGGAGGGTAAGTGACAAAACAGTCTTTTGTGGTTCGTCAATCATTTAGAATCTCAAATGATTCATCTATTTCCTTTAGCCAGGCTCTTGCCTCGACTGGGTCAGCTTGTTCCTTGGAACTCTGAGAGCTTAGCGACTTAAAGGTCATGAAAGAATTTCCTACCGCATTGTTCCCTCAAGGTGGTGGTTGGGGATAATAGTCTAAGTTTTGTCTAGACAGGTCCATGAATTGCCGTATAGGAGTACCGGCTCGGGTCTCCTTTCCTTACTCGACTTTCTGTTTCCTTAGTATGAAATGTTTCATCCTACTCCCCATAATTGGGGTCATCTTTTAATTTAAAATCCTAATTTTCCACTCCATTATGTCATGGGTTCCTTCTATCTTGATGGCGACCTCCCTGACTATCGCGTTCAGGGTTTGCTCTAAATCTTATTCCTCAAACTATGGCTCTCATCTAAGATCTCATCTTTAAGCTCTTGAACTTTCGGAACCCAAATTCTATAGGAATACCTCATTATTCCCTTATCATCTTTCTCTGGCACCGTATGCTCTTTTCCAATAATTCGGTCTCTATTGCAATCTCAAACAGCTTTTCGGTACCGGCTCCGGTTACCTTCACTTCTATTTCCATTTTCTCAAAATCTCTTATAAACTCTCCAAAAGACATTATCATCTTGAGTCTCTCCTTTTTACTAAGGACATCAGCCACCATATTGGCTTTCCCCGAATGATAAAGAATCTCCCAATCATTATTCTTGATTAGCTCTAACTGCCTCCTCTGGCATACGTTGAGCTCTTTCTACGTGAAAATGTACTAGAGCACTTACGGCTTAGGTAATTCTCGCACTTCTCTCCATACAAGTAGTGCCTCCAATCCTTAGGGTAAAACTATTGCCACGAGCCTAAGCTCATGAGCGGGGATATCGAATTTCATATTACCTTAATTGTCTTGACATGTACGCGATTACCTTACCGTGCTGCATAAGCACGCATCCTAAGCCCTTGTGTGAAGCGTCACTACACTTCATAAATCTCCTTTTTCCATCCGGCAACGCCAACATAGGGGCCGTCACCAACCTTTGCTTCAGTTCTTAAAAGTTGTTCTCGCTTTTCTCTGTCTATTCGAACTTCTCAGTCTTATGAGTAAGCCGCGTTCAAGGGGCTACTATCTTTACAAACTTGAACGAACCTCCGGTAGTGACCGGCCAATCCTACCTCTGGTAGTCGACCAAACCATGGTCATCAATTCGTCAGTGGTCCTTTATCCAATCCCGTCAGGATCCTCCATGGGATCCTCCTCAACAACTATCCCTTCTAGGACGACATCCTCAACCGCTACTTCCTCAATATCAACATCATCCGGTCCTGCATTAGGACACTCTATCGGATCCACAATCCGATCTCCAATTAGTAATAAAATATCATCGCGATGTTGCTCCTCAACCTCAGGGTTCGGAGTCCCGCTACCATATACGATAACGAACTACGCTCCTATCACGATATTTATAAGGGTTCCCATAAGGGTTTTAACTGTCAGTACTACGTTAGGTAGCCCGACTATGAACTTGGCAAGAGTTCTTATTATCTTTGTGAACTTATTATCTTAACGTCACATCATCTCTGAGGTTTATAACGCTTAGCTCTGATACCATTTCTGTAACACCCCCAGATCCGGGGTCGAGGATCCGGGTCGTCACGGTCTTTCTTTCCACAATATCACTTCACTTAATTAATAATAATAACCTTATGCTGTGACCCCACACTAACACACACCACAACCCGTTATAGTCTCAGAGATGAAATTTAAATAAGTACAAGTCTTTGAATCCACAATTTAAAAGTTATTACAACCCAAAATGATTACTTGATAAATGTACAGTTAATTGCCATTATCTGCCACAAGTTATAATTATACATAATTGATTCTCAAAAGTAGATGGTCTGATCTACAATAGATCTACCTCTGCAGCTATAGCAGCTACAACATCAACGGGAAGACGCGGGACGCTTCCCACGCGCTTGCGCTGGGTCTGCTGGAGTCTGGCCATCTTTCCTAACTGTTGTTGTATGATGAAGAAATAAAGCAAGGGTGAGCAGCAAGCCCACCAAAATAATATGTATAATGATTTACAATATATGAGCCTACTCATAATACTCATGAAAGTCTTGGTCAAAAGAAATGAACCAAGTTTGATATCTTAATGCGATGAAGTCACAAAATATTCAGTATATACATATATACTTTTCAAAATATTGGAAGTCCTCTTCCATGCATAATATACACAAAGTCCCAGTGTATAACTGTATAAAAAAAATATCGTTGCAAGGTGATCTCATATATCTAACCTTGTCTCAACGTTTTTCTGAAAATCTTTGTCATTCATAAGACAATTATTAATTAGATATAAGTTTAAAAGATGAGGTTACCAAATACCCCAATATACTTATATCTTTCCCAATACTACTTGAACTACCACCGTTCAAGTTATAATCAGTTTCAAAAGTTCATCACATAGATGAGACTACAAGACAAGATTTGAATAGATTCAATCTTTGAAATATTATTGAATGAAATAAAGTTACGAGAATACTTTATTTAGTCCCGATATATATATATCCACATATATATATCTCTAAAACATTTCCTGGAACCTCTGTTATGTAAAGTATGAACAGAGTTGCAATATCCAATGAATTTGGAAGGAAAAGAAAACCTTTGGCATAAACCAGATATCTTGCTGATCAGGCAAAGATACCCATAAGTAACCTTTTCTACTAGTAGATGGACGAATTCCCCACTGGTCATCACCCTGGTCATAATTAGGACCTTATGCTGGACTGCCACTCAGCCACTTATGCATTTGATGGACTCCCACTGAGCCACTTACACTATCATGGACGCCCACTGAGCCCATGTTGCTTATGCCGACTCAATAGATGGACTTACTTCCCGAACGTTGGGTAAGTAATCAATTCATTTACCAAAACTGCAACCTTGTTGCGAATATAAAATACACCACAGAGCCGGATCCCTCAGGTTTTAAGCGAGTATTTAAATCCCCTTAAAAAGGAAGATCTTAAATATAAAATTGAGTTTTGGGATTCGCTCTAACTTTTAAAAATCATTTTGAAGACTCAAAAACACTTTATAGAGTGTTTGGAGTAAAGCTGATTTAATGAAGTAAATCAGTCCCCAGAATATTTAGAAAATGACTGAATATTATTATTTAAATAATATTCCCATAAAGAATAATCTTTATAAAAATAATTGAAGTAGAAGTATTAAAACTTATACTTGAAACGAGTATTAAATAACCAAAGATATACTTATATGAAAGTATTATCTTTATTTGAATAACCGAAAATAAGTTTGATTATTTACACCTTATTCTTTAATAAAATAAAGAATATATTTCAGCAAATAATCGGAGTCATAGATCCTCAAATGAATATTCAAATAATATTCAATAAATAAAATAAGCTGAGTCATAAGCCCTCGAATGAATATTCAAAATAATATTCAATAAATAAATAAGCTGAGTCATAAGCCTTCGAATGAATATTCAAATAATATTCAGATAAATAAATAAAAGGAGTCATACGCCTTCGAATAATATTCAAAATAATATTCATTAATAAAGTAAAAGGAGTCATAAGTCCTCGAATGAATATTCAAATAATATTCAAATAATAAAATAAAGGTATCAAATAAACCTTATTCGATCCATAGTTTTAAAAACTATATCCATATATATATATAAATATATAAATATATATATATAATATACTCGGGAACATCGACTCCCGGTTTAGAAATATGTTCACCTTTTATCCCCTATACTAAGGGTATACGCAACTACTTGCTTATTTCTAGCATAGGTATTATGCAACTATAAGCATTGAAATCAACAGATAGATAACCAGATTACGAAACAGACATGCATATATACCATATTAGCATGCTCCAATATATCGCAAAATTTGCTAATAACAATCATGCAATATCACAAGATAATGCATATACATATATTTACATCACAGCAACAGTATAACGGGTAGAAAACTTGCCTGAGCGACTGGGGGTTACGAATGGCTCGGGACGAGTCTGGTAACCTATAAGCAACAAGTAAGTTGGAATTAAACCAAAGTCACTTGTAAATCTATACTTTAACTAACTTAGACTCTAACGCTCGTTTTGCGCTCACTGATTCGCTTAAGTCACTCGGGTACCCTCGGCTCCACCATTTTTAATAATTTAACCTTTACGAGTTTTAAAGCGATTCCTTCGCGAGTGTCTTACCAACTGCCTAACACACTTACCATAAATGTTTCATACATTAATTAACCCTTTTTGGTCTTTAACCTATGTTTCAAAGTAAGGCGAGGGAAAAAGTTTCGTTCGCAAAACGCCGTTACTTGAAACGGTCGTTTCTCCTAAACCGTGCATCGGAATCGAACGAACTACATATCAAAACGAAGCTCGTAACATGAGCTATCTAAACATGGCAGTGGTCATAATCTAGCAGGGGGTTCTCGTGTCCTAATGTTATGCACAAAAACAGTCTAAAGAAAATCGGACGTTACGACGGCTATGTTTACGCGATTTCCCAAATTTAAACCATTCAAAAACCATCACAATTCAACCTCAAATCAATCATACAACCAACATCCATCCAAAACACATCATAACAGCCCCAACCAATTCAAGTTTAACATTCATACTTATGCCTAAGCTTAACTTTAACCATACTTAAGTTCTTTTAATCAAAACAACAACATTTACCAATCCAACAACATCCCAAAACTCACTAATCTCTACATACACAACCATCAAGCCTCTCATGAACTAAAATACTCATATTATGCTCTTAACATTCAATAACAAAGCTTGGTTAAGAGATTATACCTTCCTTGAAGCTTTTTAACACAACATAAGAGCTTTGAATGCCTAAAGAACCTTGATCCTTGCTTGTATAACCTTAATCTTTCATAAAAATTCAAGAAAACTAAAGTTATTTCTTGAAGGTTACTATTCACCATCTTCTTCCTTGATTTATAGAAAAAGATTGGCTTGGAATTAGAAGCTTAAACTTATAGGAAGTATGTAACTATCCATGGGGAAGCTTAGATAATTACCTTGCTAAATAGTAAGTGGTGGAGCTTGGATCTTCAAATTTTAAGAAATGGGCCGAGAGCTAGCTTGGGAAGAAAGATATTTTTGTGTTTTGTTTGTTGAAAATGAAATGATTTGCTTGGTTGGTTGATTTTTGTGTTGTTTTTGGTTAATGACTTAATTAACCTTGATTTTGTGTGGTTATAATTCAACCACACTTCCTTCCCTTCTATGTCATGCTTGTGTCACCTTGCACATGTCATTATGCTCCCACTTGTCCACACCTTGTGGTTTGATGATGTCACAATCCCTGGCTTCTTGTACAAGCTTGTCTCTTGGTCACTTATTTGTTTTACGGTTCGCTTAACTTTCGTTCTCGTTTATCGTTTGAAGGATCATACCCGGGATCTTATTACTTAGGTTCCTTTAACCTTTCTCAATACATTATATTCCTTTTTATGATCCTCTATTATAATCCTTTAATTTAAATCCTTTTTATCCTGTTACCTTATACTCAATTCTCTCCGTATCTTGTGGATTTCCGGGAAAAACCAAAGTGTTCGGAATTGGATTCTGACGATCTTTACATACACTTATATACTTCATAGAGTACTAATAATATCCCAGAATATCCATAACAGAACCCCTACATAGCGTGGCATGAAAAGTTTTCTCGTTCAGCAAAAACACTATTCATAAGGGTTTCAAAATTTCTCAAAAATTGGGGTTATTACAATAGATCAATCTTCTACAAGGTTAATACACTCCTTCTAAGTGTTCTAAGGATCCAAATAGGTATAACTCTTCACCCTTAAAGATTTTATGGTTGGATTTTAAGGATTATTGTTATATGGTTTCAAGATTTAAGAGATTGTGAATGCTTAAGGTTTATATGTTTAAATCTTGTTAAGCTTTAAAGATTATGAGATGTGGTTCTTGGATGTTATACTAGATGATGTAAAGAATGAGTAGATGAGTGAATCTTAAAGATTATATGTGTTGATGTTGGTTACAAGTAGTGGAAATGGCAGGATCATGTTGTGGTTGTTAAGTAGTGGACTTGTTGCACATGTTCTGGTTTGTGCAGAGAATTAGGCCATAAAATAATCTTTAAAGTGTGAACCACTAGACATGTAAATCTAGAAATTGTTTTATAGTTTTGGTACATATAAAGAACATCACGAGTCGATTTACGGTTTAGGAGTTATGGCCGATTTAGTGAAAAGCATTTCTGTGAGAACACAGTTACGGATTGTGGAGTTGTGTGATGATTTTGGAACCCTACAAATTATAATTTGACTATGGAAAAATCATGGTAACTCGATATTACAGTAAGGAAGAAGACCCAAAAAGAATTTCATTAAAATATTAATTTTCCAATTTTATAAAAATGTTGGAACCAAAGTCACGCGGTAATGCTACACGACGCGTAGCCACTGCCTAGCTACTGCCTAGCTACTGCCCTGTTTTGATTAAATCTGGGAAATTTATTTTCTAAAAAGGACAGAGTTTATTTTTTATTAAAAATTAAAAGTTTTCTAGATCGTGCACGCAAAGACAACGTGTCGATTGATTTAACGATTTATGTGTTATGAGCGTTTTAGTAAAAACTAGCGCGAATAGTAGAACTCCATAGTCGACCGAACTTTGGAAATGTTTTCACCTATTTAAATTCATATTTTCAAATCGAAACTTTTGTGATAATTATCAAAAAACACTCAAGAAGTCCTTGAGGTGGTTTCACATTTAAATATTATTTTTTCGATTTATTAAAAATGCTAGCGTGCAAGTCGCGTAATAATAATCCAGTGAAAAGTCAACTATGGAAGTACTACTTTGACCGCCCGTTTTGGCCAAGTTAATAATATAATTTGGAGATGATCAAAACACGAGAGTTGTTAAGGATTGTAAGAAGAACACATAGGTGTGTCGAAAGAGATTTTAAATAGACAGTAACGAGGTGTGAGATGTCGTAAGTTAAATGAACCCGAGGGAGTGAAGATCGGGTAGAGTGAGTCTACTTAGAATAAGTCGATCATTGGTTAACCCGACTAACCGAGGTTATATTATATCTTGGTAGAGGTTCCAGGATCGAGAGGGATACATCAAAGTAGATCTTGGACATCAGGAAAGTTTTCGAAATCTTATCTTATGATATCCATGCTTTAAATATTGTTGTGATTATGGATTCAAATACTATAGTTAGGGATTTGAAAATAATTTCAAGTCAAAACTCCGACAACTCCCAAGGATCAATTAAATTAAAAATTGAAAAACAAATCATTTGATTAAAGATCAACTCTAAGCTATCTATTCCGTCAAAAAGGATTTTTTTTAAAATAAAAGTTAGCATTGTTTTGGGACTGGAATGTGGCCTGCCCGGCACAGAGAGGTATAGGGCAGTGACCAGGCGCGGAGTGGCGCAATGTACGGTTATATGGTCTATGTGACCATTGACTTTCAGACTTGCATGGCAATGGGCAACCACCATGTAGTGTCTTGATAAGCCCAAAGGCGGCTAGGTTTGTATTCCTTCTACTAGTAGAGAAAATTTCGTACTCGGCTGATCACCGGTATGTGGTTTATTCCAGTATAGTCCCTTTCTTCCATTTTAGAAAATTGTTGTGCAATCTACAACAGAAGGCCGATAAGGCTAAGTTTTAAATCATGAGATACATGATGTGAATATCAAATCCAGTTTATAATTCTGATTCGAGTAAAATCTTGGAGTTTGAAAAAGAGATGGATACAAGTATAAAGTGGATATAATGTTACAGTTGATTTTGAGAATATTACAAGTTTGACAAGCATATATGTTTTCAGAAATCTTTGAAAAATATGAAGTACATTTATTGTTATATATATATATATGTATACATATAAATATATATGTACCTTGCTGAGCCATAGTGCTCACTCTTGCTTTTATATATTATATCACAACAGATAGCCAGTATGCTGAGAGAAGGCAATTGCGTGGAGAATACGTAGATTGCCCACAAACTCTTTGCAGCTTTGCTCAGGTGGACCAGAGTATGCAGATAGGATGCTGTTCGAGTTAGAAATATTCATAACTTCATGTAGAGGTTATGAGTAATAGTGTGAGATCCTGAAAAGTGTATTTGATGTGTAATAACAGATGTTATTGGTTTTGTATTGTTTCTAAGATTATAACTTGTATGTGTGAAAGATTGGGGTCTATGATGTGGTTTTATTGGATCATGGGATTAACACATGTGACAAAGGATTGGATGGATATGTGACGACCCAGATTCCTAACCCCGGATTTGGGGGTCTTACATCGTACGCTCATCACTGATAATGATCGCCAGTTCATTGATAATTAATTTGAAGAATATATGGTTGATTATGTTATTCAACATCGCCGGTCCTCCGTAGCCTATCCCCAATATAAAGAACAAGTCGAGGTTACTAACTATAGTCTCTTACAAAGTCTAAGGAAAAAATGGAAGATAAAAAGACCTTGTGGGCTGAAGAACTACCCAATATTCTTTGGGCATACAGGACTGACACCAGGAAGCCCACAGGAGAAAGTCCTTTCTGGTTCACCTACGGAACCGAAGCCTTTTACTTATGGAAATTGGATAACCCTCCATACATACGACCGAATACGATCCTTCCTTAAATGAACTAGGCCTCCAGAAAAATTTAGATATTCTTGAAGAAAGCAGAGATAATGCACTTATCCACATGGCTAATTACAAATAGAAGACTGCTCAATATTTTGGTAAAAATAATCCCATAAAATTTTCCAAAGGGGATTCAGTGCTACGATCTACGACAGCTTCAAATCCCACACATGCCAACAAGTTGGATCTCACATGGGAAAGACCTTATCTCGTCCACAAAGTTCTACCTCCAAGTATCCATATCCTTTCTCATCCTTCAGGGGATCTCTTGCGGAATACTTGGCATGCCTCCCATCTTAAGAAATATTTTTTTCGGAGGATCGTGTTTCCCTACAACCCTCTCCAGTGGAAAGTTAAAAGTTCCCAATTTTCAAAAGGGGGAAGAGGAAGAATATATAAAGTGTGTATTTATGAAAGTTTAAAGACCCAGTTCGTGTAAAATTGCCTGAATAAAGGCCAAATTACAATAATGTTGCCCGCAAGGGTTGGCTCAGTTGGTTAAAGAGGGGATAATTATCCTCTTGGTCACAAGTTCAAATCCCACGGGAGGAGAATTTATGATTATGCCTCTTGAACCAGAGTCTGTAGCTTAAGTCCGGTTTATCTTGGTTCATATGGTTTGCAGGCTATTGCGTAAGCCCGTGAGGTTTATACAGTGCACACTCGAAGGGTAGCGACTGCGAGTTCCCTACGATTAAAAGAAAATAAAATAAAATAATGTGTTTTTGAAAAAATATTTTGTTCATATAGTGCATACTACCTTCATGTATACAAGGATACTTCTATTCCTCTCTCAAAAAGCCAACATGATTAGTCTTACTTAGACTAAATGCATAGAGAGATATATGATCTCTCCAATCAAAACCTGACAAAAGTATCCAGACCTAGGCTGCGGCATGGACATATTACCTCTTAAAAATCCGTCATAATTAGTCCTACTTGGACTATAGGTGTAGAGGAATATATGGTCTTTTCAATTAAAAGCCGACGAAATTAGCCATACTTAGGGTTATGGCATGAAAAGACTCTCCATCCCTTCAATCGTTTCACATAAATGTTCGAGACATGCAACAACAATTAAGGATGCAATATAAATTGATTATCATTCAATTATAATCATATTTATGGTTACGATGAAATTGGTCACTTATGATAGTGTTTTCGCTCGGAGATAAAGTATGGCCGTTAGGCTACGACCCTCAAGTGATATTGCCTTATAAAACAAAAAAAAACTATCATTCAAAATAAAGAATCTCTAGATCTTAAACTATCCTCGAAGGGAAATTTATTCGAAAATCTAAAACAAAAAATTTAACTGTTAAAAATGGATCCATTATGACTCTTTGTTTGGATTACTTAAAATTAATACTTGTTTCAAACATTTCCATATAATCAGATTTTTATAACACATTCCTTGGTCGATGACAACTCAATAAAGTTCGTTTATCTTTATGTTTTTCTTAAAAATCTTTAGGTTATCTCTCTAAACGAATGAGTTTTGACATTAAAATTTAACATAGGATTTAGACGATGACCTCGAGGAATAATATCAGGAAAACAGAAATATGAAAAGAAACTTTAAAATAAAAAGCACTGATAAAAGCCCGAAGGCTTATAAAGAAAATTTCTTCATAAAAGCCCGAAGGCGTACAACCTAAATATAAAAAAAAATTATTAGTCTTCTCCAGAAAGCATTCGAAAATAGTTGTTCTCCTTTTTAAGGGCCTTCACATCTTCCTTCAGCATGTCCACCTTCGCCTCCAAATTAATGATCTTCTCGATAACGAATTTTCTCCGTTAGCTTATCCACCGTGGCTCGAAATTTCCTCTCCACAGACAATTCGCCCCATTTCTTCGATACAGAAGATTCGTCTAGCGACATTCCCTTGCCTTTAGCATCAACAATTCCTATGACGCTCTTCTTCGAAGCCATATGAAGATTTTAAGAAATGAATAAAGGAGAGAAAAATGACAAAAGGGAAAATAAAAAGACGAGCTTTTATTAAGAGATTAAATTAAGGACATGTGTTTATATATATGATAAAATACGCCTCTTGATAAAGTACTGCAATAAATGATTCATTTTCCAAAATAGTTATACATCTTCCCCAATGAATTATTCAAAAACTGTTCATATTTCTTAATTTATGTCAAACATATATGAATTATTCATTTATTGATACATAGGTTTATTTCATGATTCTCAACGACTGTAAAATAAATAAATTTCATGCTCCGCCCAAATAAAGATTTTCATCACTTTCAAATTTTCATTAATAAAATATTCAAACAACATCGACCACACATTATATTAAAAATACATAAATAAAATCATCAATGTTAAACTAACAACGCCATATATCTAAGGATAACATGGACGCCCTAAAGACATCCTCAATTCATTGTTATGTACTTGAATTATCGGAATTTGATCGTTGAGGACGTTAATCCTCGCTTTCCTCTCATCTACCATTTCCCATAAGGACCTAATGGAAAAGGTAGCATTTCTTACTTCGTTCTCCAGTTGCAGCTCTCTCGGTGTTTTTTTCTCGATAAAGGGCATTCCTGAGTAACAAATAGATGAACAAACAAATTATTTCTCAATTAAAACAGTAAACGACAAAGCAAAAATTCGAGAAGTTATTATCTTACTCAACAATACAAGCAAAAAGTAAAATGAAACACCTTAGAATGATTTTCTTATCTACCAGCAAGTCGTATTTATAGATAAGAGAAGGACTTTTGATCTTCCTAACCGTTCTTCTCCCATTAATCTGGTTCAAGAATGTTAATAAATGACGGGTCAAAACGCCAGCTACATGCCATAATCCCGAGTATTTTTTTCATTACTGAGATAATTCCTTTCCCCGAAGCTTGACTAAAAAGCTTTATCTAGTTTTTTTAAAAACTCGAAATACCATTTCTATCATGAGTTAAATATAACATGCGAAATTGTGCATAGTTTAATTTACAAAGATTTGCATATATCTGAAATATTTCAAGAGAACCCAAAAGCATTTAATGAAAACAAACATCTGTTACTAAAGACGAAATTCAACATAGTAACAAGGTTTTAAAAAAGAAATCTAAATAACATGTTCAGCTATCCTCAATTCTTAAAGGCTACCGCCTTTTTCTTCTCTTCCTCGACCTCTTTCTTAGACTCCATCAATGCTTTTTCATTGTCTGCCTTCTTAAGTGCCTCTAAGCGAGCCTTTTCCGTAGCATATGCTTTAGTATTTCTTTCGGCTTCTAGATGCTTGTTCTCTTCGGCTTTAGATGCCCTCTCGGCTTTCTGTTTCTGCTCCTCCTCCTTGGCCTTCTTCTCCGCTTCGGCATTAGTCTTTTTCTCTACTTCAGCTTTGACATTCGCCACATTAGCACTCAATCTTTCTTCATTAGCTTAGCAAGCCTCCTCCAATTATTTAGCCGCTTCTTTCTTATCCTTCTCCAAACGAGCTATCTTCACATTCCTGATATTAGCTACGTTATGGACATTTAAGTCACCATATTTCCATAGCCTATGAAGTTTAAACAATCGTTATACCATATCTCATGGAAATCTCCGGCTTTTCTTCCACTCGATCCACAAAGGCTTGAGTTTGAACATACTTTACCACACAATCGTTGTAATTTATGTCAGCTTCCTTCTCCACCTTTTCTAGAGTCTCTTTAATCATTTTCACCTTGGATTGACTCTTCTCTAGTTCTTTCTTTGGCCTATCCACATATGTTTGCAAGTTAGCAGCAGCAGCTTGTTCAGTTTGATAAGACTCCTCCAGGCTGGATAATTTCTCTACGACCGCACTTTTCTCCCTATTCGCTCTAACCAGGTCCTCGACCAAGTTCTTCTCTTTTTCTCGAGTTATCCTCATCAGGACTAGTGCCTCTTCCTTAACTGATTTTTCATGAAGAATTTTCTTCTTCTCCTCAACCAGCTGTAATTGCTTCTGCTCCACTCTCTTCACCGCGTCCAAGAATCAAGTTCCAAACTAAATTACAATATATACAAGGCTAAATTATCAAAAATTCGTATAAAGATAGGATGAATAGCTAGGATAATAAATATGCATACCACCCCAAAAGCTTCATTTGCTTTCTCCAAAGCCTCATCATCCGAAGATTTTTCTAACACCCTTTTGTCAGGCAAAAGTTCAAAGGCACTCAAAGCTTCTACGAGAGTACTGGACCCTTTGGATGCTCCCAACCATCCTTGCCCCATCTGGAAACAAACCAAAGTATATTTCTCTATTCCTCCCACAGGAGTTAAACTCCGAAATCTTATACTCAGAGGGACATTATCCATATCCGCGTCTGTTAGGAGAACCTGGGCATTTTCTTGTGGGATATACACCTCAATGTCACTATCCCCACCAATCAATTTTCGTTGCTTCGGCTCTGGGATCTCTTTACCTTCCTTTAGAACAGTTAACTATGTACCTTCCATTGGCTTCTTTCTCTTAAGGGATTCCCCACCTATTTCCATCACAACCGTCAAAACCTGAATACATCATGATTGCACTATACCAGCTGTAGTAGCACTTTCCTCTCCACTTTGGCTTTTTGAATCCTTTAAAGCCTTTTTCTGTTGCAATCATAAGATTTTTGCCTTATACATAACTCGTTGATGAGCTAGATCCCGCAATAAAACTGCACCATAATAAACCAAAATAATATATCAATCACCAACACAATGTGTAATACGAGACAATATCTTATATCTGCAAAGTTTAATAAAATGGTCTACGCCAGTTTTTCATACGGTTATGGTTGTATAAGACATCGGGTTTTTTAAAATGTCCAGCGTTCCACAATTCATTTAAATTCCCCCGGCAAATTCTTTCGCCATCCCTTTTTCGTTGTCTTCAGTTTCTCCAACCCACAGACAACCCCTGTAATCCCGACAGGATTACGATATTCTGGTATATAACCCAAATCTCATCCTCGAAACATTAAAATTCTTCGTGCCACCCTTTATTTGAAGAAGGAACTTCCATTAGGAAACCCCCTAAAGCCTTACCTTCCTTCCAATAAATTTTGTATAACGGGTCATAACCCCTAGAAGCTTGAAGCTTGTGTAAAGACCAAAACAAGCTTAATGTAGGATCTAACCTCATTGTGGCACATTTAGCTATGAAAGCACATGTTTTCTAATTGAGTTGTGGCCTATTTGTCCCAGCCCCAGTCTCGTATCCATGAACAATGTATGTATAAATCGATGCAAGGGCAAGCCCAGTCCCGCTCAGAAAAGCTCTAAAGGAATGCCTACCCAAATATCCTCCTCCCCATGATATATCTTCCCTCCTTCTTCCACTTTTTTATTTCATAATCCTCAGGATTTTGGAAAGCGTATCTCACAAAGTGAAACCATTCATCATTGAAATAATAAGGCTTATTGATGTACTGTAAGTCCTTTAACCTATCAGTTAATACTTTATCAGGAATTTTAGTTGAACCCCTACTATGATAACACGATTCCCCGTAAGTTCTAAAATAATCCTCTCTCTTGACATCCGGAGGAGTCACTACAAAATTCTCCGTATAATCTAGCCAACCCGAATTTGTTCCTATGTTTTCTTAGACACTTTCAAGACCCTACTCGATGAAACTCTTTCTTCGTAGTCTCCATTTTCCTCCATTTGCTTAAAAACGTTGTCTTCAAATCTTTTTTACTCAAATGACTCTCAACTCCCGAAGGACCTTCCCCTTTTTCTGTACGACCCACAAACATCATTTTCCCTTTAAGAGCCATTGATCTTAAAGAAACTACAGGAATACCACCCTTCGATATTTCTCCTCATTTCTCCAGAATTCTAGGATTATTGCTAGAACTCCCTTCTTCGCTTACCTCTTTCTCTCCCATCGAGGAAGATAAATACTTATTCTCCGAATCCGTAACGCACTCCCCACTCCTAGCCATCTTCCATAAAATCCTACAACCAAATTAAGGAGAGGAAGTATTACGAAAATCACATTTTAATATTCTCAGTTCTACACAATGATAACCCATTTAAAAAAAATCAATAGTGAAGAGATCCCTCCAAATTAATAAATTATACTCTACCGTTCCTCACCAAATCCTAAATTGATACTTTCAAAACCCTACACCTATACCCAATTGATGTTACCTTATTGAAATTCAACAGCCAATCCCCCTCCTTATCCCCACCCTTTGATCCATTCTTTTCTTTACTCGTCCCCAAAATTTATTAGACTTTCACACATCTCTTTAACAATGTGTACTATCTCAAGACCAATGATCAAACATCTCTCATGCATACATTACTAACTCATGTAAATTAACAAGGTTAAGAAATTGAGATGATTAATAACAGACCTTTTAGAAAATATCGTGACACCAGTAACTCTCTTTTGTTTGAAGAATGCCGATTCCAATCACCCAAGCAAATTTAAGCCTTTGTACAACTAAGAAGTCTTAATTTCTCTCTCTCTCAAAATTACCCTGGTTATATGATAAAAGAGATATAAATACTGTTAAAGTGTGTTTATATGCTCAAAACACGACTCCATAGGAATATTATAATAATAACCGTCCCCCTTAAAATATAGGAATTTAAAAAAGAAACTTCTAGTGGAACCCAAACTTACCCCATTTTTCATTCCTTCCTCTCTCTCCCACGTCACCAACACTTGTTCCACTACCCACTTCATATCATTTTGTTCCTTTATTATTAAATTTCTATAATTTATGAATTTGTTTAAACTTAAAACTATTTGCACTTTCTTTTTCCTTAACCTCACTTTTTCATTTTCAAACCAATCAAAACCTCGTAAACACAACTAAACTTATTCAAGACATTCTACATATTGAATGAACTTTTCATTATTATCATTTGATAACCAAGCTTCCTAAAGAAACCTTATTTATCAAAGGGGCAAATGATGGTCTTGCAAATTCCCTATGGCCCATGACTACTTGCCTTACGGCATCCGGCCCCTCCCCCTACCAGAAGTTTTCTCTACGGCAGAACTTCCCATGTCCTCCCGCTTCGATCCATTTCCACGTATTCCGTTTATCACACACTTGTCACCTGCTTCGTCTTAATCATCCTCGAAAATATGAAAATTATGACATATGTACTTACGTCTCATACTCGTCAACTAGCTTATGTATAGTCTCTAGACACATGTTAGCACTTCTGTGAAATCTGTGAGATGACTCATCTGTTAAGGAGCATAAAATGTACGAAAAACGGGGAAGAAAGGGGACGGAAAAAGAGAAAAAAAGAATCGGAAAAATAATATTCTGATAATAGCTATAATTTATTGCGATTAATTAAACGAGATTTCATTGACCATCACGTACCATATAAACTAAAGAGAAAAGATATGCAAAAACATAGGCCATAGAAATTTATGGACATCAGTGATCTGGTGTGAATCTGTGATATGAAAACCATCTCTCCGATCATATTGGTACATACCTTCATTTCGGTGATATAAAAATATATATTTAGAGTTGGATCGAAGATGATCTTAATTATAATACGCGGCTAAGTTGGCTATGTGTCACTAATCCATGAGATATTAAAGTACCAACGAATGAGGTTGAAATGGGCGTGGATTATTATTGTAGTATGATTGTAAGCAACTGTATTGCCGCCAAATTAATTGATTCACAATAGAAAAGCCAAAAATCCAGGAACAAAGATAAGAAGGATATCAAATAAACAAGTGCCTTGACTTGGGCCCCCGGGGGAGTAGACCCAATAGCCTTGTCAATGCCTTGTCAGCCTATGTACTGCCACCTAACAATTCTTTATTTATTTTATTTTATTCCATTGCAATTGTTAATCTTTTATAAACTTGTCACTAATGTTACAATATACGTATCGAGTAATTTCAGGTTCAACTTCCAGCCTTCATTTTATATAAATACTGAGAAATTGTTCGTTTGAATAAATAAGAAAACAAAACATATTGAGAAGTTAATATCTTGTAAAAAATTGTACTAACCAGTTCTTTTTACTCGTCAGGTGCTAACAAGTTCTAATTCGGTTGGTTTGAGCTTATTTGTCCTAAAAAGCTAAGATTTTGTTATCCTTTAACACATAAATTTAAATTATTGAGACGTGAATATTGTGGTATGCACTTAACTGCAAAATCTATAATTTATTTAAGTGACATCTTATAAGAACACAAACATCTAAAAACGGAACGATTTGAACAAATCTCTAATCTTTAATACTTCATCTATTTTTTTTAATAGTCATTTTACTCTTTTACGCTCATTTTAAGTGTTTTAACTGTATATTTGAAATAATAAATTTTAATTTTTTTCTGAATAAAAATATATAATTTAAATTTTTATTTATAAAAAAAATTAAAAATAATAATTTTTTTCTATCCAGTCAATAAATCTTGAAATATGTGCAGAAAAATTAAATACAAATATATAAACTTAGACATTAAAACGGTTTTCATCACTAATTACGAGAGTAAAATCGCACAAATTGGTATAATAGTTATGACCAGAACGATTTTTCCATATTAAATATACAAAGTATCAAAAAAGAAATCAATCTTTCTTTCAATCTCGTTCAGGATGGCTGTAAGATAAACGGTGCACATTTCACCATATCACTGTAGTGTACAGCACCTGAAGCTGAAAATTTTGGACAGTGCTACAGATTGAATTATAAAATGCAACCTCTCTCTGCTTTTTAACCTTATCTTACTCCCTGGATATTTTGATCTTGAACTATCCTACTCCTAAGTCATCACATAATAGGGAAAATCGTATTTCGACATAAAGCAATTCAAAAACAAGAATCAAATCAAAGCCCAGAAACCAAAACAAAAAATTAATCAAAGATGAAATTTTGATAACTTCTTTTCAAGAAAAATGTTCCCATTTCGATCTTCTTTTTACTTTTAGCCAAAAAAGATTGCAAGAAAGTCTACCAACAAACCCCAAAAACAAAATTTATATATTTACAGTCTTCTCCAACAATAGATACATCAACTTACATAAACATATTGATCAAGAATCAGAGAAATTATCACGCCAACAAATGAGCATAGTAACACAGCGCCTCATGATATAAAATCTAGCTCTCTGCTCTTTTACAAGACTAGCACACTTTCTTGTGAACCCACATCTTCTGTTCCCTTGATGTTTTGATTTTGATGAAGAGTTGATTCTTCTTATTAGAGCTGCTGATGATACACTTCTTGATACTTCTTTTCTTGATAACTTCCATTTCTCGTCTAAAAATAACTCACTTGCTGTTGCCATTGGAGTTGTACTTATAACTTGTGTAAGAAAAGTGCACAAATCTTTGTTGTTTGGACTTAAATTCTTCTGGTGACAATACAAATAGCAAGCAAGTGTGACACAACAATAAGGCTTATAATTTTTTTTAGTTTTGGTACTTTTTCTTATGCTCAACAAGTGAAGATGATGATGATGATAGATGGGAGTGATTTATATATACAGAGAGAGATATATGAGAGAGAGATGTAAAGGGAGAGATAAGAGGGAAAGGAGATTGGTATGGCAGTGGGTATCACCTGAGCATCTTTCTTTAACTTACAAGTTTTTTGTCTATAGTTCCAACCTTTTCAATTATTATAATAAAAGTTATTTTTAATGTAGATTATAAAAAGATCATTGACGTAAGCATGGCATAGTCAAAGAGTACGGTGTCACATATAAAAAGATTAGTTAGTAAAATAAGAGGAATAGATAATGAGGTAAGGTTTCCAAGACACTCAATGTAGGGAGTTACTTAAATAGTGAGGAGTTTAATAAATGCAAGAAATGTAAAGAAAGCAAAAAATCTCAGTGATTTTTGCTGCGGTGACTGAATATAATTCAGATCATAGGATAGGTGGCTACTAGATTCAAGTAAATTCAGATGACGGGCTATGAATTGTCACATTGATATCATAGAGCCTTAAAGAGGATATGATACTACTCCTGATGAGAATGACCTAATGAATTCGGTTAAATAAATAATCCTTATGTGCATGAAAACGTTATTCTTTGTGTTAAACACGTTTATCATTGCACAATTTTGATTATTAATATTTTTAAGTTTGTATTAGTATTTAATATAAAAAATTTATTGTATTAAAATACTCATAAATACGAATCCAACAAAATAAATTTTGACTATGTTTGATCATATATATTATACGTAAATTATTAGTAAATCACTTATAATGAATAATATAAAAAGTCAAAATGTGAAAAATATTTTCGGAGGCAATACTGACGAGTAGTAGACTAGGTGCTTGTTTTGGTATATCAAGGTACTGTCTTGCCAAGTTAACTTAAACTAGCTGTATAACCCGTGCAATGCACGGGCATGCTCTATATTGGACGAATTGATATTATTTTAGTTATACTTTATGATAATATTTCATGGTATCTCCCTCCGAATGTTGATGGATTTATTTGTGTATATGAGTAGATTTTTATTGTGATGGCATTGGTGCAATAATGTTAATCTACAATTGACGTAGAGACTAGTGGCATTTCTTGTTTTTCACCGTTAAGGACAATCTATGGAAATTTTTTAGAAATTTTAGTAATTGCCTAAACTATTGCACGATCTAGTTGTTTGTTTACGTCAAAATTTTATTTTATAATTGTTATTTGAATTTTAGTATTCTTCAATTTTAATTTCCGACCTTAGTAACTCTTTCCCCTCTCTCGAAAAATATTAATAAATTCAGATCTCTCGGCATACTAGACGCTTCTTGGTTGTATTTCATATGTAAACTTTACCAAGATTATTTATTTTAGTTAATATTATTCGTTCACGCCATGATGACATTGTAAAATACTAATGTAAACCAACATAATCATAACATAATCATATATTTTATGAATTATGAAGACCGTAAGTTAAAGGTTTTTTTGCATAAATTAACACATAGATATACATATATATATTATATACATATATGTGTGTGTATGTGTATATATATATATATATGAGAGTCGTGAATTTAATTTTTTTTGTGTAAATATAAGAATATATATATATATATATATTATATATATATATATATATATATATGTGTGTGTGTGTCTATATATATATATGAAAGTCCTGAATTTAATTTTTTTGTGTAGATATATAAATATATATATGTGTGTATATATTATATATATATGTGTGTGTGTCTATATATATATATATGAAAGTCCTGAATTTATTTTTTTGTGTAAATATAAGAATATAACACTTAAAGTATGACATGATTAAATATAAATATTTATTCAGTTAGAGGTATAAATGGTTGCGATGCACATAATCATATTTAATATATAAATTTCTCTAGTTGATTTGTTTTTAATATTTAATTCGCAAATATTTATAGTAGACTATAATGTGATAAATATGGTATATGCCAGTCAACTGTGTGAATAAAGGTGGGTGTGAAGTGGGAGAGGAGGGATGTCATAATTGGGGTGCGAAGCGAATGGGCGCTGTGCTGTTTTTCAGGGCGGGGGGCGAAGAGAGACGAAATATTCTTTACTCAAGTTTGACCAATTAATATAAATAAATAAATTTTATTTTAATAGTAAGATTTTGTACGATTTTCGCATATCTTTTTATCTATATATATTTTTTTGTCATTAAGATTAGCGACGAACAATAATATTTTGTAAAAATAAATTTTATTATAATTTAAATGTACTACCACTTTTTTTTAAATAACATGATTTTGTACTCAAGTTTCCCATGTATTAATATTGTTTTTTTATAATAATAATAATTATTATTATTATTATTATTACTATAATAATAATTATTAATATTAGAATTTTTAATATATATGTTTTATAGACCTGCTATTCAAATTAAATATTTTTTATTTTTTAATGAAATTTAAAATTATTACTATTACTATTAATAATTATTTTTACTTTATATTTAAAATTCACTTATTTATATTATTAATTTGATAATTAATAATTTATGTATTCTCGTCTTTAGAATTTAACTTACGTTAAAAATAAGTACAATTTTATTTTTTGTAGTAAAAAAAAATTGAATCATTAACTAAAAGAAAATTTTCATTTGAATATTAGGTTTTTAATTTTCGAAACAAATAAAAAGGACAAGACATGACTGCCACATGCCAAATAGAAAAACAAACTCAGGGTAATATAATATTTTTATTATTTTGCTCTGATAATTAAGAACCTGCTCTGAAAATATAACATTTCTAACTAAATTGTTATATATATACACATGTAGTACATACGTACATATATTTGTATGGATATATGTATGTATGTAAATATGGATACATGCATGCGTGCATGTATTTATATAATAATTAGTTATAAATAAATAAATATATATATTAAGTATGCAATAATTAATCGATATTAGTAAGTCACTTATGGGATAGTTTATGTATTATATGATGCATGCATGTATCTCTATAATAATTAGTTATAAATAAATATATATATATACTAAGTATGCAACAACTAATCGATATTAGTAAGTCAATTATGTATTATATGAATTCTTATGCAAGGTTATCATTTAATTTTTTTATACTAATTTTTTTTAATAGAGTATGTAAATTTTATGAAGAAATAATTTTTAATGACTTGCATATTAATGATGTTTTAATTGAGATAATAAAAATTACATGAATAAATCTGTATTAAATATATAATAATGAATGAGTTGCATATTAATGATGTTTTACATGAATGAATCAGTATTAATTATATAATAATGAATGAGCATTAATGGTTAAAATAAATCATGTATGGATATTAATTAATGTATTTATGATTAAATTTGCTCAGGGAACCCCCCTGTTGCTGTATTAGATATATAATAGATTCCCAGCAAATGTTTATTTTTTGTTTGGTTGCCAGCCAGGAATTCCAACTTCGTGCCGATTATGCTGGACTCTCAAGTTTTGTATGAAAGAAGCGAACTAAAGAGAAGAGAAGGCAAAAAATGAGAAATAAAAAAATTCTTTAACATATTCCCAAGTTATTTTTTGTAAAGTAGAGAAAATTTTGAAAATATTAATTTGGAGGGAAATATATTAAAAAGTATGTGAGAGTTTCTTCACAAATCATCCCTTTTTTGGGGAAAAAATTTTTGGGTGGAAAATTTTAAAAATTTTCTCTTTCAATTTTTTCTCTTTTCTCCTGAAAAAGCTCGGGAGCACGACTATAACTATGAAGCAAATGATAAAAATTATTTTCCCATTCTTTTCTATGCTATTTTAAAGCGGGAGCATATCGCTAATTTTCCACAACTTGTTTGGTTAACTAACATACTTCCTTTGCCTCAAGGAATTACGAAAGATATGGAGAGATTGTTGGCTAGATACTGGTGGAAGTCGAAACCAAAACAAGACACAGGTATTAACTGGATGAGTTGGTCAGGTCTGACCAAGCATAAATCATCAGGAGGGATGGGTTTTCGAGATTTCTAAGACTTCAACTTGTCGATGCTGGCAAAGCAAGGCTAAAGGTTTATTACTAAACCAGATAGTATGGTGAGTAAGTTTTTTAAAGCTCGATATTTCCTAGATCATGACTTCTTGTCAGCAAACTTAGGAAATAATCCAAGCTTCGTGTGGATAAGCATTTGGGAGTCTATTCTGCTTATAAGGAGTGGGGTTAGATGGATGATTGGTACAGGTGATAAAATCATTATTAAACATCAACCATGGCTAAATGCAGAGGATCCTTATGTCTCATCAGAATCTCCAAGTTTTGAACAAAATAAGGTTGTTTCGTTGATGAGAGTAAATAGTAGGCAATGGGATACAAAAATTTTATCTTATTTGTTTAATGAAAGAGATCAACAATGCATCCTAAATACCAACATTAGTTCGAGAATTACAGAAGACCGGGTATACTGGAAAGAAGAGGTATCCGGGGAGTACTCAGTTCGTAGTGCATATCGACTCTTACAAGCTCAGAAAGCAAGGTGGACAGTCGATGATAATGGCAGTTTATGGAGGAAGATGTGGCAGGTGAAAGCCCCTCCCAAGATTTTAAATCTTATTTGGAGAGATCTCTCATATTGTCTACCTACTATGGTTATGTTGGCTCAAAAACATGTCTCAGTGCTACAAGTGTGCCCAGTATGCAATGCTGAGGATGAAACGATTATTCATGCACTAGTTACATGTCCTTTCGCAAGTCAGTGTTGGCAACAGGTAATCCCGGATGTACAACAGGAGTTGAGGAGGGGTTTTGAAGGATGGTTGGAGAAAATCATGGGTAGCATTAGCAAGGACAGGAGAGCAGTTGTGTTCACTGTGTGTTGGGCGATTTGGAAGGCACGCAATGATAAATACTGGAATAAAAAGAAAGTCTCGATCAATGGTTTGTTGGCACCGACAAATATTTACCTTAATCAATGGAAGGAAGCCCAAGGGAGGTCAACTGAGGCTCTAATCCATCCCGAGAATTCAGGGGATGGAGCTATTTCTTGGGTAACACCACAGATGGTAACAATAAAGGTAAATGTTGATGCTGCAATTTTTAAAGATTAGAAGCTTTTGGAGTTGGGTTGATAGCCAGAAATTCGAAAGGGGAGTTGGTATATGCTCGTTCATCTTATTACAGGGATGGGGTCAGTCCAGAGATTGCAGAAGTCATGGCTGTAAAAGAAGCTTTAAATTGGATAATGGAGCAAGCATGGGATGAGTTTAAGCTGGAATCAGATTGTCTCGTCGCAGTACAGGCAATAAGAAGCAAGGTCCCTATGATTTCACCGTTTGGAGCAGTGGTTGAAGAGTGTGGGAAATTAATTAGAAACTCAAACAAAGTTACTTTGTCTTTTGTAAGACGATCTGCAAACATGACTGCTCACTTCTTAGCTAGGGAGTCATGTTCACATCCAGGTCGAGTGATTAGTAGAAGTGATGTTTCTATTGATCTAAACAATATTTTGATGCATGATTTGGCTTAATATAAAAAAAAACATACTTCCTTTGTAATATATGTTAAATTATTATCTTGGTAATTATTATTTTTCACTAATAACTATTTGTTTTTCTTAATCTTTTTTAACAAGTAAAATCAAAAAGAAAAAAATGGTTATATAAAATGATGTATCTTTTTAATTTTAAATATTAATAAAAAATGAAATTTTTAGTGTTAATGTTTTTATTTTCAAACCCTTATGTTAATTAAAATTTTAAATGTCAAATACTATTACATAGATTTAAAAATAAATATTATATTTTATTAAAAAACTAAGTTATATTTGGTTAATTTTTGTTTGCATATATATTTTCAGTTTTACCTATAATGATAATATATAAATTATTTTTATTTCTAGATCAAGAAAGTGTGACTAATCTAGACAGTAGTGGCAAAGTGACATCCCATGTAGGGGTGACAATTTCGGTTTTTGGGTCGGGTTCGTGTCGGTTTGAATGTACCTGATTTTTTTTAGTCTGACCCGAACCCGACCCGACCCGAAACGGGTTAAAAAATCGTGACACGAACCCGACCTGATAGGTACCCGAGTAACCCGAAATTGACCTGTTTGACTCGAAATAACTCAAAAATTTAAAAAAATTAAAAAAAATTAAAATTTAAAAAATTAATTTATATCATTACAAAACTAAAATGTTATGTCAAATTAATATAAAAAATAGAAATATAATAAAACACAATATTACAAATGATTTATAAAATATAACCTACCATTTATATACATATATAATATATATATTAATTATTTAAATAAACAGGTCGGGTTCGGGTATTTCGGGTCAACCCGAAAATGACCCAATTTTTTCGGGTAAATTTTTACCCAACCCGAACCCGACCTGAAAGTCAAAATCCTCAATCCTAACGTACTTTTGCGGGTTGAGTTCGTGTCGGGTTTTCGGTCATGTCTGATTTTGCCATCCATAATCACATGTTTGATCGACATTTGAACTTCATAGTAACTTAGAGTATCTCCAATCACGTTAGCTAAAATTATTAGGCAAATTATCATTATCTATAATTTTGTTGAACCTGGTTGAACCTGCAAGCACATGTTGTGTACTGGTATTAGCTATAATGATTAGTTATATTCAAAAATATTATTTTTACCTATTTTTCAGATACTCAAATACATATTTTAAATGATAAAATAAATTTATTTATACTTAATCTAATAAAAGTGTAAATACAATATAAATGTAATGAAAAATGTTGAATATAATTGCAATTTAATAAATATTAAAACTCAAAATATATAACACATTCAAATATGAAAAAATAATAATGAATAAAATCTATTATATATTATAAAATGTATAGATCTATTATATTTTATCATATTGGATTTATTACTATTTTTATAAATATGCAATTGAATGTCAAAATAATTAATAAATTTAGTTAATAAGAAAATAATATTTTTATACTTAATATTATATAAGCTAAAAATATTAAATATAAAATAAGAATTTTTATCCATATATATTAAATGTAATATAAATATAAATATGTATGTATATATAGTTATATGTTTAAATATGTTAGAAAGATGATGTGGATGTGATCTGAATATTTTAGCTAATAATTATAGTATCAATGTGATAGATGATATCTATAATTATTGCTAACAAGGTTGAAGTGAGATTATTAGAGTGGCACTGGCACCTAGACATTTGCTCTTACAATGCCTCCTTTTTGTGCAACCAAACAATTACTTAAATTAGTATTTCTCAGAAATTGTAAATATCAATGTAAATACATGTCAACCAAACAACCTCTAGTTCTACCATCAAAGTTGCAGAATTGTGTTTACACCTAAACCTAAATTTGTAAAAATTAGATCGAATTTGAATTTAATTTTAAAATTGGAACTGAATGGATCCGAAACAAGTCAGCGTTAGATTCTTATAAATCTGTATTGTCATCCCCGGTAACGTGATAATATTGGTATTTAGTTCTATCAACTTATTTTTCTGACGGAGGAGAT
The DNA here is from genome assembly GCF_009905375.1 of Apium graveolens. Taxonomy (NCBI): domain Eukaryota; kingdom Viridiplantae; phylum Streptophyta; class Magnoliopsida; order Apiales; family Apiaceae; genus Apium; species Apium graveolens. The sequence continues at coordinate 165,217,237 of NC_133656.1, read as the reverse complement.
GAAAAAAGTGTAATTCCAGTTGAGTTTCAGAATAGCGGCTGATCATCTTTATCCTGTTAGATGTTGGACCACTATATGCCACTAGTATATTCTTGTTCATATTAGATGGGGAAAAGATATAGCAGAAAATGCCTTGAAAAAGACATGACCACAATGTAATATCGTATTCGCGTATGACTTGCAAGAGTGTTTAACAGCCCTCATAACGTTGCGCACACTGCCCGAATGACACAGACTGTTTGCTCACCTTCATTCTAACATTTTGAAATATTCCAAAATTTGTTCCTGTCCTTAAAAATATCTCATAAATTTTAGAAAATTTCTCTTTGAAATTTCCGAAAACGTTTTCAGCCAGTCTCAAAAAATGTCTCAAAAATTTTCCCCATAATTTTCTCAAGAAAAATTTATCAAAAAAATTCCCAAAATATTTATCAGAATTTTTCAAACGACACGTAAAAAATATTTTCCAACATCCCAACAAACACCGAAAAATTTGAAAAAGTATTTTTCTTAAAATTATTTTCCCGCAAAAAACAAAACCTACATTACAAAAATATAAATTCACCATAATGGAGTCCAAATTAAATACATGAATTTGTATACAAAATTGAGACAAAACGAGTAAAGTGAGCCAAGATGACATCAAACAAGTCCAACCGCTTGAATAAGTTTTTAATTCAATATTAGGAAAGTTTGACTCAAAATGACATTTCAATATTATAGTGTTTCGATATATTACTAAGAGTATCTCCGATTCATTATATTAATTTCATGTAACTTTTACACTAAATTGAAATAAAAATTACACTAAAATTTAGATTATCTCCAATCCATTTACGCCAATGTCAGACTGGAAGGGAATCTTTTTTTATTTTAGAAGCATATTTTTCTTCTTGGCTACAAAAGAAATAATTTATTTTGGTTAAATTATATAAAGGATAATATTGGAATCTTGACAAACTCAGCTATATTTTGGTGCAACATCAAATTTGATGTAATTTTTTATATCACATCAAATTGATATGACTTCTAAAGATTGATTGGAGTAAATTTTTACACTAAAATGATGTAAAAATATATTTTTAAAATTTTATTGGACATGGTCTAAGTCTGTGAAACATCTCTCATTTCTTAAATTTAAAGCCACAGACCATTTCTTAAATAATTTTTATCATTAAAATATTTATTTCTCTTTCCTCATTTTTCTTATTTCTCTCTCCTCCTCCTGCTTATTTTCTTTACCATCTTCCCATTTATTGTCCATGTCTTTCTAAGTTTATTTTTATAATTTGTAATTAGGGTTAATTGCACTTTTCATCCTCAACTTTGATGAAAATAAATATGTATCAAAATTTGTAAAAATCTTATTACACTCCCTAATTTATATTTTGACAATCGTATGCACCCCCTTTTTATAATTTCAATGAATTGAACATGGACAAAAATAGGAAATTTAGCAAAAATATTAAATAAATTAAATTTTATATCTTTTAAATAATGTTAAAAATTTAATTTTAATACAAAATTGTAAGTTTTAAATTTTAAAATGATAATAGTAATTTCAATTTTGATTTTCATTTGATAGTATTAATGCTAATATTTTATAATTCTACTAAAAATAATTTTAATAATTGGTTTTATTTATATAATTTAATTGAATTAAGTAGAGTGATTAAAATTTGAAATTAATATTATAAAAATGAAAATTGAATGTAAAATTAATATTATTATTTGAAAATTAAAAACTTATTATTTTATAGTTGATATAAGAAATATACAATTTTTTAATTTTATAGGTGATTTATCTGGGTTCATCTGAAACAAGGCATCTTTCACTTCTCTTTAGTAACTTGACACAACAGCTCCTTATTTTGCTCCACGGAGACTTTTCTCTCAATACACTCGATTACCTCGTGGCTATTGGACTCAGTTGCAGTAAATAAGTGATTAAAATGCTCGATAATATGCTCCTCCAATCCAACTTCCCACTCCACCCAGTCCCCCAGACCATACTTCGACTTAAGAATTTGATTACTTCTCCTTCTTACACTCGCTACATCATGAAAATATTTACTATTTTTATCACCATATTGCAGCCAAAATTGCTTCGACCTCTGTCGCCAAAATATTTTTTTTTGTTCTAGAATAAGAAACAGCTCCTTTTTTCTTCTCCTTATACCTCTTTATCGAAATAATGTCTCTTTTCCTCCTTAGCTTCTTCAACGCCATCTTACATTTCTTTGTACGACCACTAAAGCTACCGTCACTTCCTTACCCCACTGCTCCAATTTTTCTCCACATACTTTCAAGATCTGATGAATACTGTCTGCACCGACTTCTCCCCAGCTGTCCAAAACGAATTGCCTGCACATTGGTTCCGTTAACCATGCGTTTTCGAATCTGAACTTCCTTCTTCTCCCCCCTCTCTCCCTAGCTTCCGGAATCAGCATAATAGGGCTATGGTCCGATGAAGTTAACTAAAGATTATATAACTTTTAAGGGGGAATAAATTAAGCCATGACATGGTTGTTAAAGCCCTGTCCAACCTAATCTCCATCCAGTCCTTAGTACCCCTTCCCCTCTCCGAAGTGAATTGGTGACCAACTAGCTCTATGTTAATTAATCCAATCTCAGTTAGGACCTCATTAAAACCTTCAACCAGTCTATCTGGATACATTGCACCTTCTTTTTTTTATCATTTTGAGAGACCACATTATTCATGTCTCCAATAGAACATCAGGGGAGATTTGAGTCCCTTGATAAGTTCCTGAGAAGATCCTAAGTTTTCCGATGTTGAGTTCTATCTGGTTCCCCATAGACACCCGTCAACCTCCAGTTCGCCTTACCCTTCGTACACACTTCAACAACAAAATGATTAGGAGAGAAGCTACATAAATGAACTTGATCTTTTTCCTTCCACAATAGAGCTAGACCCCCACTACGACCTTGAGGATCCACTACTAGTAAACCATCAAAACCCAAACATCTCCTTATTGACTCTATTATACCTTTATTGTCTTTTGTTTCACACAAAAATAAAAGATGGTCTCTCCTGGTGTACCAGGTCTTTAAGGAACCAAATGCTCGAGGGAAGACCAACTCCTCGACAGTTCCAGCTATAGATGCTCATAACTCTGGGCGGGTCTACCTCGCAGCACCCGCCTTTAACAAGTTTTTTTGGTTCTCCAGTTTTATTTCATTTGTTTCAATCATTGTTACGTCAACCTCCCTGCCCTCTACGTTACGACCATTTTCTTTGCTCTCATTCACCCTTCTTTTTTTTGGGTCCGTAACAAAAAGCCCATCATTCAAACTATTTTCTCCCTCCAAAATATTTTTCGAGATATGGCCAGTTGTGAATGATTGGTTACTCAAATCTCCTTTATTTTTGCTACCATTATTATCCCCATTATTATCCTTATCCCCTTTCTTTCCGTTAGCATCAACTGTATCAATCACATTCCCTGATTTTATGGGATTATCCTTACTCCCAACAATAATTTCGGAAACTACATTCTCCCTCCTACTGCCACTCTTCATCGCCGTGTTATCTGTCGGAATCAAAAACGCAGTGTCGTGCTTCAACCACTTCGATCCAATGGTGTGATTCATTCACCTCGGTTCAGCACGCATCCATATACCATAGGGTTTTTCAATACTCTCTAGCAGGGTTTCAAATATTTTCCCACAGAACTTTTCATTGTGACCCATGAATCCACAGATAAAACAGAAAGTAGGAATTCCTTTGTATCTGAAATTCACCCAACACCAATCATTTACAGTTTTTCTTAACTTCATCCTTCTCTTCAGAGGTTTATCTAATGCCAATGAAACACGTACTTAGAGATAATCCCTCCAAACCCCAACAAAGTTGTTACTGTCCGATTCAACATATTCTCCAATATCCTGAACCACACATTCCGACATATAGCCTGGGATCATCCCATGTAACTCCAATGTCCAATTAACTTAGATGCATTCTTGAAAGACTTCAACTTTATCTCATTCTTCTCCAGCTTCTCCCTTAGCACTGCTTCAATTTCATTTGCACACTTGAACTTGTTCTTGAGATAAGCATTCTCTTACTTTACAGCTTCAAGCTCCACCAACAACAATTCAGTTTCTTGCTTCCCACTTTCAAACTTCTCATTTATCTTTGTTAATCTGCTAACTTCTTCATTAGCAGCAACCATGCTTGTGTGAATGTGAAACATTTCTGTGCTCATCTTCTCTACAGTTTCCTTATATTGACTCACATTTAAATCAATAGTGGTAAGAGTTGGTACCTGTGATTTAGATGAGGATGATTCTCCTTGCTCCAAGGCCATGAGTGCATAATTTCTAAATTCTTCATCTTCATCATTTTCAGAGTCATCCCAACTTTTACCCTCTGTAATATAAGCTTTGCTTTGCTGTTTCTTCAGAAGAGCTTCATACTTTGCTTCCAATTCAAGATAAACTTTATCCTTCTTTGCTTTCTTGGGTTTCCTACATTTTGTAGCAAAATGGCCCAACTCATCACAGTTGTAGCACCTTATCTTAGATCTGTCAACAGATCCAGTTTTATAACCATTCTTGCTATCAAAAGTGTACTTTCATTTTCCTTTCCAGCTATTGTCTTTGTTGAAAGACTGTCCTTTACCCTTGAAAAATCTTGGCTTCTTTACTCTAATGTTAGAGAATTTTCTAGCCAAATAAGTCATAGACTGATCTAGCTCATCTAGTTCATCAAGAATATAGAACTCAACTTCTTCCAATTCCAGAATGACTTTTTCTGTGAATGATTTGTTCTTTGCTCACTAGTTGAGGCCACTGGAGTTTGAGATCTTGGCTCATCAATAGGTGTTTGGCTTTCATTGACAATTAAGGCACTTGAGCCATCTACAACATGTCCTTGATCATATCTCAATAATTTCCTTTAAATCATTTCTAGTTCATATATTTTGAGAATTCCATAATGAACATCCAGTGTAATTCTGCTCAGATCTCTCCTTCCCTGATTGCTGAGATTTTCTGTTCCAAATGATCAGAGAGAGTAAGCAAGAACTTCAGGTTCACTTCTTCAGCTTCATAGTATTTGTCATGGAGCTGTAAATCATTTATCGGCTTGTTAAACCTTTCAAACACATCAGTTATACTTTCCTTTGGCTTGGCCATGAAACCCTCATACTGTGAAATCAGTATCCTTCTTTGATGAGATATAACTTCCTCAGTTCCCTCACAGAGTATCTCAATCTTTTCTCATATTTGCTTGTCAGTGTTACAGTTGACAATGTTGTTATACATCACATTGTCAAGTGACTCAATCAATATCAATTATAAGCCACTATCCAGGGAAACTTTCTCTTTTTCAGGCTCAGTATACTCAGAAGGGTCTTTTGGAGCATAATGAGCTGGAATGACCATATCACCATCTGTTGATTCTTCAACTCTAACCATAGGAGTGAAATGCCCATTTTTGAGTATCTGAATATAGAGTGGATTGGCCATCCTGATAATCAACAAGATTTTCTTTTTCCACAAAGTATAGTTAGCTTTGTCAAAGGTAGGAATTTTGATGCTACTGATTTTCTGTGTATTCATTCTTCCAAGATCTTGAATATGTTTAATTTCAGATTTTGCTCTGATACCACTTGTTAGGAAATGAATAATACACAGAGGGGGGGGGGGTGAATGTGTTTTACTATTTTTGAGCTTTTCTTGAATCTTTTATGATTGAACAAAGTAAATTAAATCTTGTAGTGAAAATGTGTTCATGCAGAAATTAAGCTTGCAGAAAATAAAAAACACTAATCTTCAAAACTCACTTAATTTTATATTAAAATTAAGAATGTTTTGCTACAAAATTTCTAGGCTCTTTGTAGATAAGGATCTTAGCTTCTTCTTGAGAGAGTTACAAGATTTTCTATCTAAATTGTTACAACTGACTAAAGGACCAGTGTTAACTTTATAATTCAGTTAACTGCTGGTTTATACAGTATACAATAAGACATGCAATTAGCTTTAGTAAACAGTCACTTGTCATTTCCATTTATAGAAAAGTATATCTTCTATTTCTGGCTTAGCATATCTTAACATCCCGTGTTAACTTTGATCTTCCTTTGTTAGTTAATCTTCACCATTGATCTTGCACATCCTTCAAGCTGCTTTTTGTAGACATGTCAATCCAGCTGTTTAGATTGTTTGTTGATTGTTAATCTTGGATATTGAACTGATCTGCAATTTTGTACTTTGAGATTTTACCTCGAGATCTCCATTTGGCCTATAGAGAACTTGACATCTCGATAAGTATATTGGCTTATCGAGATCTCTAATACTACATAGCAAATTTGACTTGTAGAGGTCTCTGAGTTCTTGTTAGGTCCCAATATGTTTGTAGAAGGGGGGTTGAATACAAACTATACCGTTTAATCGAATAAAATGCGGAATAAAAAGTGAAACAAAATTCAAGTTAAATAAAACTATTATTAAACTTGAAAGGTGTTACAACAACGGTATCGTTTACAGGGAATTAATCTCAAATAAATTATTCCAAATCTAGAATAAATGCGACATGAATTTTTTCTATTTTTGAAATAAAAAGATCAAATGCTAAAAGCAATTTGAGATTAAGTTATAGGGATTTTGATCCGCTAGATAGTTACATAAGAACAAGAGAAGGATTTCTAGTGGTTTAGATTTAACAATAAATACTAGAAATGAATGTCCTGAAATATTGCAGTTGAGGATAATAAGTTCTCTACTTCTTTTCTTTCTGTGTTCTTGAGTTGGTTGAATATTCAATGTGATCGTCTTGAATGATCTGCTTCTGTTTACTTAAGTAATCAATCAATCCAATTGAATTGTACTGGCAAGACAATCCTTTGATCTAGCAAGACAATCGATGAGACTATTGAATGATTTGGCAAGACTATCGGCAAGACAATCCTTTGAGCTGTAGAGACTTTCGGTATGACAATTTAAAAGAACTGGAAAGACTTTCGGTATGACAATTGAATTGTCATACCAGTTCAAATGTTTGTCTTGCTGAATTAATATTGAATATTAATTCAAAATCAATTCTGAAAATACAAAATATTAATTCAGAATTAATTAACCAATTAATTCAATTAATCAATAAATTAATCTTTGCAGATATAATTTATTTTCTTAATTAAATTATATGACTTAATTAATTAATAGAGAATTAATACTATTCTTGAACAACAACCCCTCTTCTGACAATCTTCTGAAAATCACTGAAAATTATGAATCAATTCCACCACTTCAATGTTGACACTCGATGTACTATCTGGTTCATAAATGACTAACTTCCGTGACGTTTCTTCATGTCTTGACTTTGATAACATGATTTTCTTTAGATTAAATCCCTGTAATTAATTGATACCCTGACAAGATCTCTGTCACTTGATTAAATCCACAAGCTTGATTTATATCACTGAGGCTTGATCAATTTCTTGAACTTCTTCCAGTGAAGTAATTTCTCAAGTCTGTAGATGAACATTGTTACTGAATCCTTTGACATATGTTACTTTGAGAGATCTCTTTGACGGTGGATCTACTATTTACTTATTACATTCTTATTAGAGTTGAGTTAAATCCTCGAATAAACAAATAGGCTATGACATATGCCTTTCAATCTCCCCCTATTTGTTTGTTAGACAATAACAATAAATACCTAGAGGATAACTCAACTAACAAATAAGAAAAAGATATAAACATAAATGCGAAGTAAATAGCAGAAAAGTTCTGGATTATATTTAACATTTTCCAGATTCCAAAAGAAATTTACAAGTGAATACAAGATATGTGTTCCTCTAGTATGAACATATGAATACATTTGTCTATCTTGATTCATAAAGCTTTAAGCATATTACATTGAGTTTTGAGCTATTGAATTCAGTTGTCTTCTCTTCCGAATTCACCTTCTTCCAAATCTTGCAGCAATTTCTTGTCATAGACACGATCCCTTTCTGAAGTGAAACTGTCTGGTCTAACTGGTTGAACTCCAACTGACTTTAGCTTATTCTTCAGCTGATTGTACCTTTTAATGTTCTTTTCACAATAAGCTTGAATCAGATTAGCAGCTTTAGTTTTCAACTCAGATGAGTATCCAGCAGTTCTTAAGTGATGTTCCATCCAGACAAGATGCTTAGCAGAGTAGTCTTTAAGAGATTGTGAATCGAGCTGGCAGATTTGAAGACAGTCCGACTTAAAGAATCTTACTTGAAAGGGCAAGTTGACCACTTGTGGACTAGCCCTATTAGCAAACTCTTTTAGCCTTTCACGAAGGACTTCATTTAATTCTGAGCTTCTTTTGACTTTGTTGAGAAGAACCCAATTCTCTGATAAAGAACGATTCTCAAGCAGATGAAGTGATACCTTAAAAGATCCTTCACTCTGACAATATACAAATATGCTCATTTCATTTAATAATTTGTCAAAAGCAGTTGAGATCCTTGAGATTTCAGTCTTGATAGCATTCATGTACACGTCATTGTTTGGATTAAAAATTTCCAGCCTGTCAAGAAGATGTAGAAACTCTCTATCATTGTTTGTGGTCAGCTGAGGTATATCAAGAACTCTTCTTGCTTCATCCCATTTAACACCAATCTTCAGCTTGACATCTCTTCTCCTTTCTTTAGCTTTAATGCCATGAAGACATTGCTTTTGAAAATCTTTGGATGTCTTTCCTCATGTCAATGATCTGAGATATCTTTTTAAATTCAGCTTCTTTTCTCTTCAACTCTGACTGCTGCTGGAACTCTTTCTCAAAAACAGGATCCACTTGAGCTTCCTCTTCCCATTCTTTAAAATTACTCTCCTCCTCTGCTTCAAAGATACCATATTTATCTTCCAAGACTGGTTCAGTGGGAACATCAAGAATATCGAAGTCATCTTGTTCTCCACTATAGTAGACATCATCAGCCTTCCTTGTCTCTCCAGCAGAAGAATCTTTTTCTTTTCCTTTTTGCACTTCTCCCCTGCTTCTCCCCCTTAGTTGAGGAATCCTCTACATATTTTCCTTTAGACCCTTCATGACCTCCATTTCCTCCAGAGCCCGAGCCTCCACCAGACGGCCCTTCAAAGAAAGTCCTTTGCTATTCATTAGGGAAGTGAGAATTTTTAATCATAAAATACAAGTGCTTTATCCCTTCATTGAGATGTTCCATGCCATTTTCTATCTTTAGGAATCTGGAGGAGTCCAGTGAATGGTTCATTTCAATCAGATCTTCAAGAGAGTTCATTCTTGTATGGATAGAGTAGAGGTTTGAAATGTCTTCGGCTGATAAAGTTGGAGATTCCTGAATGGAGTTAAGCTTTGGTATCACAGTGGTCTTCAAATATGAGATATCATTCCTGATGAATGCCAGCTGATTGTTGACAGAGGTGGAAGAAGAAGACCGTTCAACCACTTGTGCTTTGAATGTTTGAGCCTCAGCCTGACTTTTAGCAAGTTGTTCTTTCAGAGTAGCAATCTGAGCTAACAGGTTTTTAGTGTTTGTGTCTGTGTGTGCGATCACCTGAATATCTCTCGTGTTTGGTTCACTCATCTCACGTGCTTGTGTTTCTCTCAATATAATTGCTCGTGAGGAGCCATCCCGTTGCTGGTCTTCTGTACCTGCAATTGAAATCACCCTAGCCTCTTCAAGAGAGGTCAGTGGTGGTGCAATGGGAATTCGCGAGTCCCGATCCTCAGTCAAATCTATCTTTTCATGTGAAATAGATGTCTGAATTGCTTCAAGGATAGATTGACCGAGTTCCCTCCACTTTCTCCAGATAAATCTGCGAGTGGAGAATCCCGTGAGGGAGCCAGATGTGTTGGATCTGGGAGGGGAGAAAATGACTCTATTAGAGCTGGCTGAGAGTCAGATTTTCCCTCTGAAGCATGTGACTGCTCTTCTACTGTAACTATGGCAGACACTGTAACCGACTCAATGTGCACTCCTCTCTCTGTGTCCTGAGCATCATCTATTGGTATGTATGCTTCCATTGTGAGTAATGGAAGTGTGCTTGACTCAGTACAAGATGCCATGGCCCTATGGCGAATTTCAATAGAATCATCCTGTTGAGAGAATGTCTCTAGTAACTGTTCATTGGCCATTTCAAAGTCCATGTCCTGTTGAGAGGACAAGGATGGGCTTTCAGATGCCTCAGTAAATGTTCTTCTTTTCTTGGGAGGAGGCAGAGCTGAGGGTTCATTCACATCCAAAAACACACTACTTCCTACTAACCTTCTCGGTAACATTTTTGACAGTGGGGGAGAGTTTGAGACAGGCTGTGACTCTGTGTTTAGCTCTATGACCTGGGATTGAAGCTGCGGTTCTACAACTTCATGGTCAGCCCTATCAACCACTAGGGGTCTTTCAACAGAAGTAGGAATAGTTTGAGAGTGAGGAATTATTACCTGCAGTGGAAGAGCATCAGATGTTTGTGCCTGGGTGGCTTGAACCACTGGAGGTTGAGCTTGTTGTTCATGACTGGGAAGATTGAAAATTGGTAAAGGAATGAAAGTGGCCATGAAAGCAGATACAAGTACTGGAACTTGCATGAATTTGAAGGTAGTGTCTTAGCGTGTGTAGATCTTTTTGCTTACCGGAGGGGGTTCAGCTACTGATGAGTTAGCAAAAAGAGCCTTATGCTCAGGTGTGAGAAGATGTTCTGCTATAAGCATAAGAAAACGAGCGTAGTAGCACGAAACCCTACGATTCGTAGAATGATCACGCAAAGCTGCAGTGAGACGTCTCAGAAGATTGGGTAAAAGTATTTTGCCAAAATTGATCCTTTGATTGAAAACAACCGCAAGACCAATATACTGCAGAGTGGAAGTGATGTTGTGAAAATTGGATTTAGTGCAGTTGGCAAACACTTTGGAAAGTGTATCGAAGAAAATATCCCACTCAGAGACCAAATTTGACTTAGACAGCTTAGTCAAATTAATCACCCCCTGATAGTGAATGGCATGCAAAAAATTTGAAATCTCATTATCAGTGGGTAAATTAACAAAATTGTCCATTGGAAACTTTAAAGCTCTATTGATAACTGTTTCATCAACTACATACTGTGTTTGCCACGGTGAATGAAAAAGATTTAGAATCAGGGGCCACAGTAGAAGTTGTGCAAATCAGTCTAAGCAAATCGATATTTAATTGAACATTTGATTTAAGAGCAGAGCTAACAATCGAATGATCGTTTAAAAATCGAATCCAAGGCTTAAATTTTTCAACATTACAATTATCCGGATTAAAATACCCAACATGATTATGCTAGAGAATCTGGAAATTGAGAGCCATTAAAAAAATATAATAAAACACACACTTTCAGAATTTTAAGAATTAAATTAAGAAAATTCGAATTAAAAAAATTTAATAATTCGAATTATTTCAATTATATCTGAAAAATTTAGAAATAAATGTATCTTGTTAATGTTTTTAACTCACAAAATCAGATAAGCAATCAGATTTGCAAACTCACAAGACACAAAACCAAATTGAAGTTCAAAAACACAAGACACAAAAACAAATTGAAGTTCAAAAACACAAGACACAAAAACAAACAGATTCATTTTTGAAGAAAAAAATTGGGCAGCACTTCTTCCTGTATGTATACAAATATATATATATCACGGTAAGTGTGCTGAGTAAAAACTTGAGCAAGAGGATCAATTGCGATCGATTTGTTTTGTTAAAGCAGAAGAGATAGAGAGAGAGAGAGAGAGAGAGAGAGAGAGAGAGAGAGAGAGTTGAAGAGAAATAGTCGGATGTTTTTTAAAATAAAAGAGAGAGAGAGATGTAAACTAACAAGACAAAACAAAAAAAATGACTAAGTAGTATAACTGGTATGACAATCCGGGATTGTCATACCGATTGTCATACCGATAGTTATATTAGGCAAAACACTGGAATTCTAATAGAAAATAAAGGAACTGGTATGACAATCTGATAGTCATATCGATTGTCATACCAATACAAAATAAAAGTAAATAAAAAGAACTGGTATGACTATCTGATAGTCATACCGATTGTCATACCAATACCAAATAAAAGCAGTAATATAAAACTATTCTGAAAAATAAAATAAACACAGTTAATACCGGAATGACTTTCAGCAAGACAATTGCAATAGTCTTGCCGATTGTCATTGCAGTTATATATAAAAAAAACTTAAAAAATAGAAAAGAGAATACAGAAAATATTAGCAATTACAGAAAACTTAAATAATATTAATAATTACAGAATAGACAAATAAAGACTAATAAAAATATGGCAAAAATGCAGAACATATTTACATAAATAAAATATTCAGAAATAATTATATTTTAGTCCAAAAATAGATTTCTTTTGAATTTTATCAAATAAAATTCATAGAAAAATATTTTTAGAGAAAATAAGATATTCTGAGATATTTAAAATTAACAAGTTGAATAAATAAAGAAGATAAGATAATAATAAAAAGTACATAGGAATAAGCAAGAAATATGGTAAACATGATAAAATAAATTTGCAAATGAATTTTTCATACATGAAAAATTCATTTGTAAATTTATTCAAGAACAGATCTCAGATATTAACTAGTTTAATCACTAAAACTGTTCAACATACCCAATTTACTAACTAATCTGGTAAATGTGGATTCATCAAGAGATTTAGTGAAAATATCTGCTATTTGTTCTTCTGTTGGAACAAAAAATAGTTCAACAATACCATTCATGACATGCTCTCTAATAAAATGATACCTAATGTCAATGTGCTTGGTCCTCGTGTGCTACAGGGCTGTTGGTGATGGCTATTGCACTTGTATTGTCACACAAAATAGGAATTTTGTTCAATATAGAGCCATAGTCTCGTAGCTGGTTCCTAATCCACAAGATCTGAGCACAGCAGCTTCCAGCATCAATATATTCAGCCTCGGCCGTTGAGTTGGAAACTGTTTGTTGTTTCTTGCTGTACCATGAGACTAACCTGCTACCTAGGAATTGACAACTCTCTGATGTACTTTTCCTATCAACAACACTTCCTGCGTAATCTGAATCTGTATATCCAACAAGGTTAAAACCAGATTCTTTAGGGTACTAAATACCTAGATTTGGTGTTCCCTTAAGATATCTCAAGATTCGTTTTACAACAACGAGATGAATATCTCTAGGATCCGCTTGGAACCTTGCACATAAGCATGTAGCATACATAATATCTGGTCTACTTACAATAAGATAGAGTAATGAGCCAATTATACCTCTGTAGCTTGTGACATCTACCTTAATGGAGTTTTCACATGGTCCAAGCTTGACAGATGTAGTTGACGGAGTCCTTGCTGATACAGAATCCTCTAGATTGTACTTTTTGAGGAGTTCCTTGAGATACTTGGATTGACAAATAAATGTTCCATCTAACCTTTGATTTACTTGTAATCCAAGAAAGAACTTCAGCTCTCCCATCATGCTCATTTCAAATTTGTTGTGTATTAACATAGCAAATCTCTTACGGAGATTATCATTAGTAGACCCAAATATTATATCATCCACATAGACTTGGACTAATATAGTATCATTCTTATGCTTTTTAGAAAAGAGAGTTTTGTCTATGACACCTGTAATAAAGCTATTTTCAATAAGAAATTCAGAGAGAATGTCATACCATTTTCTCGGAGACTGTTTGAGACCATAGATAGCCTTGAAAAGAAAGTAGACAAAATCCAAATGATCTGGATCTTCAAGACCAGGAGGTTGCTCTACATACACCTCTTCATCCAGCTTTCCATTCAGAAAGGCACACTTGACATCCATTTGATAAACTTTAAAGTTTGAGAATGCTGCGAATGCCAGAAATATCCTGATGGCCTCAAGTCTTGCCACTGGAGCATATGTTTCATCATAATCAATGCCTTCAGCTTGAGAATACCCTTTAGCTACCAGTCTTGCTTTGTTTCTTGTAACCACACCATCTTCATCTAGTTTATTCCTGAATACCCACCGAGTACCAACAACTCTTTTGTGTGTAGGTCCAGGTACCAGTTTCCAGACTTGTTGACTTTTAAACTGATTGAGTTCATCTTGCATAGCAATCACCCAATCTGGATCAGTCAGTGCTTCCTCAATCTTCTTTGGTTCCATCTCAGAAAGAAATCCTGAGAACAAACATTCATTTTGAGTAGCACGTCTAGTTTTGACTCCAACATCTGGATCACCAATAATCAGCTCAAAAGGATGAGCATTATTCCAGACAGTCTGTCTTGGAAGATTTGATCTTGATGATTCGCCTTGAAATTCATTGGGATGTTGTGTCCTACTAGTTGATCCTTCAGCATCTCCCCCTGAGTTATTGCTAGGTTATCTCGATGATTCTCCGTCAGTAGCAGTGGTATCTCCATTGTTGTCAATGTTTCCATCACCATTACTTTGAGTATCATCACCATTAACAGGTTCTTCACCAGAAGCAACCTCAGGTACTTGATCATTATCTGATTCTGAATCTGACATATCATCAAACTTCAGTTTCTCAGAAGGATCTTCAGTTTGGATACTTGGGAGTTTAGTATCATCAAATATAACATTGACACTATCAGTTACTCTGTGTTAATCAATGATATACACCCTATATGATCTTCTTCCATAACCAACAAAAATACCCTCATATGCCTTTGCCTCGAACTTACCACGACGATCATCTCCATCCTTGAGCACAAAGTATCTGGCACCAAATACATGAAAGTATTTGATAGAAGGTTTCTGTTCATTCATAATCTTATAAGGAGTCTTCAAGAAGTCTTTGTTGATTAGAGTTCGATTCTGAGTATAACATGCAGTATTGACAGCTTCAGCCTAAAAGTACATTGAAAGACCTGATTCACTTAACATAGTTCTTGAAGCTTCAATCAATGTACGATTCTTCCTTTCTACCACTCCATTTTGCTGAGGGGTTCTAGGAGCTAAAAATTGTCTGGTAATCCCTTTGTCTGTACAGAATCCATTGAGAAGTGAATTCTTGAATTCTGTTCCATTATCTGACCTTATTGCTCTATCAGGGATATTAGAATCTAACTCGATCAACTTGATATGATCAATCACAGATTGTGGAGTTTCATCCTTAGAGTGAAGGAATAACACCCACGTATACTTGGAATAGTCATCAACTATCACCAAACAGTAACACTTCTTTGACATAGAAAGAACATTAACTGGTCCAAATAAATTCATGTGCAATAATTGAAGAACACCAGTTATGGAGGATGTGTCAGTGCCATTGTGACTTGCTTTCTTTGACTTTCCTTTCTGGCAAGCCTCACACAGTCCTTCTGGAGAGAATTCCAGTTGAGGCAGACCTCTGACCAATTCTCTTTTGACAAGAGAATTCATTGTTTTGAAATTGAGATGGGAAAGTCTCTTGTGCCATAGCCAACTCTCATCTGAAGATGCCTTTGCATAGTAACAATTGACTTCAGGATTGCTTCCAGAGTTCATGTCAGCTACGAACAGATTTCCTTTCCGGATTCCCATCAAGGAGGGTTTTACACTTTTCTTGTGCAGAATCTGACACTTCAACTTGTCGAATAAAACATTGTAGCCATTGTCACAAAACTGACTAATACTAAGCAGATTATGTTCAAATCCTTGCACAATATACACATTTTCAAAGATAACATTACCAGCTTGCAAATAGCCATATCTCTCAGTTAAACCTTTGCTGTTATCTCCAAAGGTAACCACTGGGCCAGCTTTCCCAACCATATTTGATAGCAGGGCTCTATCTCCGGTCATATGTCTTGACGATCCGCTATCAAGAATCCACACTACCGGTTCCACCTGTTTAATGCCCTGCAATGCAAATGGATTAGACCTTCTTCGGAACCCAAACTTGGTTGGGTCTGGCATACTTGTAGAATTGGCCTTTATCAGGCAAAACAACATCCTTAACTTTTATGTTCTCAACTTTCTCAACGACTGGACATTTGACCTTGTAAACAACCTTAACAAATTTATGTTTAGGCTTAGGCACAAATGTCTCCTTTCTAGCTTTAGGAAGACTAGCAGTCTTTGACCTATCATGCTTCCTATTATTCATATGCTGACGAGGAGTAGTCTTATCACTAGAAACATGCTTACTATTAAAATAAGCATACATCAAATTAAAAGCACAAGACATACAATTAGGAACACCACATACTTTATGAGAGAGATTAATAATAGGCAAATTATGCATGGTAGACATGGCATTTTTGTTATCCAACTCATGTGTGTCTGAGTTAGTCTCAGTTGCTTTCACAACTTTGAATGGAACTTTCGACACACTTGGCTTGGAAATAACCTTCTCATTAGCAAGATCTTCAGCACATATTTCTTCTTGAATAATAAAGGAGGTCTCATCAAATGGTTCAGCAATTGATTCTTTATAGAGGGGTTTATCAACACCCTTAAGCACATGTGGTACTTCCCTACCTTTAGCACAAACATGAGGAGGGGAGTTTATGCCTAATTCTCCAATAGTTTCGAGTTGTCTATAACAGTCAACTCTATTCTCTAGAAAAGATATTTGTTCTTTTAATTTGTCTTGATTAATGTGCACAAGTCTTAATTCATTGACCTCTTTCTCAAGGTCTTTGATTTGTTGAGTTAACATTTCATTATCACGATGAGCACAATCTAAGGAGCCTCTTAGATGATAAACTAATTCAGCATCAGTAAATTTTACCTCTTTTCTTGACGATGAATTGTTTCCATCAATAGCCATAAGACCATGATTCTCAACTTCTTCATCTTCACTGTCAGTATCATCCCAACTCCTTCCCTTTGCCAGGTAAGCCCTTTCAGATTTACTCTTCTGATTAGAATCATAAGAGTTCTTCCTTACTTGCTTTGGCTTCCTGCATTCTGTGGCAAAGTGTCCCAACTCATTGCAGTTAAAGCATTGAATAGTGCTCCGATCAACCATCCCTGTTTTGTATCCACCACTACCGGTGTTAGAGGATGAAGATCCACCTTTCTGGAATCTGTTGTAGCTGGACTTGTACTTGAACTTGGGATTCCTCTTGAATCTGATATTGGAGAATCTTTTGATAATCAGGGCCATTGACTCATCTTCTAATTGCTCCAGCTCTTCCAAGGAGTAAAAATCATCACCGGATTGATTTGTAGTAGGAGGATCAAATTCTGCTACTATCACATTTTTTTTAGCCTTGGAAGACTGTACCATTATCTCTGATTGTTGAGATTGTTGTTGTTGTTGTTGTTGTTGTTGTTGTTTTTCAGCTACTAGAGCAGTAGACGTGCTGACCACTCTACCTTTCCCATAGACTTCCTTCTGCTGCATCTTCTCCAACTCATAGGTTTTTAACACACCATAGAGCCTTTCCAAAGAAATCTCATTCAGATCTCTCGCTTCTCTTATGGTAGTAATTCTATGTTCAAGATGAGTTGGCAGTGTTAAAAGGAACTTTTTGTTGACCTCCCTGATTGAATAATATTTTCCATTTATGTTCAGGTTGTTGATCAATGCATTGTACCTCTCAAACACTTCAGTAATTCCTTCTCCTGGATTGGATTTAAAATGTTCATACTCAGAGGTTAGGATCTCTAATTTGTTCTCCCGAACTTCCTCTGTGCCTTCATTAATCACCTCAATAGTTTCCCAGATGTGTTTGGAATTTTTACAGTTCATCACATGTCTGTTCATCAAGGAATCAAGGGAATCAACTAAAATTAATTGAAGGCTGGCATCCAAGGAGGCTTCTTCTTTTTCAGCAGGAGAAAAATCCTCAGGGTCTTTTACATAGGTTCTAGCTTTGGTAATTACAATATCATTTTCTATAACCTCTGGTTCAATAACCATCGGAATTTTTGGACCCTTCTTTAACACATCCAGATATTTGGGATTTGCAATTTGTAAGAACAGGAGCATCTTCTTCTTCCACATAATATAATTTTCTTTATCAAACAGTGGGATTTTAACGGTTCCAACTTTTTGTGAAGTCATTATGAATTTTTTGAATAAATAAATATTCAAGGAGTGGATAAATCACAAAAGTCTAGGATCTTGATTTGTTCGTTAATCAGAAGGCTCTGATACCAATTGTTAGGTCCCAATATGTTTGTAGAATGGGGTTTGAATACAAACTATACCGTTTAATCGAATAAAATGCGGAATAAAAAGTGAAACAAAATTCAAGTTAAATAAAACTATTATTAAACTTGAAAGGTGTTACAACAACGGTATCATTTACAAGGGATTAATCTCAAATAAATTATTCCAAATCTAGAATAAATTTGACATGAACTTTTTCTATTTTTGAAATAAAAAGATCAAATGCTAAAAGCAATTTGAGATTAAGTTCTAGGGATTTTGATCCGCTAGATAGTTACACAAGAACAAGAGAAGGATTTTTAGTGGTTTAGATTTAACAATAAATACTAGAAATGAATGTCCTGAAATATTGCAGTTGAGGATAATAAGTTATCTGCTTCTTTTCTTTTGGTGTTCTTGAGTTGGTTAAATATTCAATGTGATCGTCTTGAATGATCTGCTTCTGTTTACTTAAGTAATCAATCAATCCAATTGAATTGTACTGGCAAGACAATCCTTTGATCTAGCAAGACAATCGGTGAGACTATTGAATGATCTGGCAAGACTATCGGCAAAATAATCCTTTGAGCTGGAGAGACTTTCGATATGACAATTTAAAAGAACTGGAAAGACTTTCGGTATGACAATTGAATTGTCATACTAGTTCAAATATTTGTCTTGCTGAATTAATATTGAATATTAATTCAAAATCAATTCTGAAAATACATAATATTAATTCAGAATTAATTAACCAATTAATTCAATTAATCAATAAATTAATCTTTGCAGATATAATTTATTTTCTTAATTAAATTATATAACTTAATTAATTAATAGAGAATTAATACTATTCTTGAACAGCAGCCACTCTTCTGACAATCTTATTAAAATCACTGAAAATTATGAATCAATTCCACCACTTCAATGTTGACACTCGATGTACTGTCTGGTTCATGAATGACTAACTTCCGTGACATTTCTTCATGTCTTGACTTTGATAACATAATTTTCTTCATATTAAATCCCTGTAATTAATTGATACCCTGACAAGATCTCTGTCACTTGATTAAATCCACAAGCTTGATTTATATCACTGAGGCTTGATCAATTTCTTGAACTTCTTTCAGTGAAGTAATTTCTCAAGTCTGTAGATGAACATTGTTTCTGAATCCTTTGACAGATGTTACTTTGAGAGATCTCTTTGACGGTGGATCTACTATTTACTTATTACATTCTTATTAGAGTTGAGTTAAATCCTCGAATAAACAAATAGGCTATGACATATGCCTTTCAGTTCTCTATAATAGAATTTGGCTTGTAGAGATCTCTAATCTTTATATCTTCACTTTGACTTATCGATATTGTTGGATATATTTGATAATGTCATGGCTAGTATGATTTATGTTTAGTTTTCAGATCTTACTTAAACAGGATAAATCAGTACTTACTGGAAGTCAGGACTTAAGGATATCGGTACTTATATTATCAGGAGATAATCATCAGAAGATGGATATCAGAACTTAAGTGCTGAAGTACATTCAGATAAGGACAATAGCTTATTAAAGGAAAGAAGATCGAGATAAGCATAAGAAGAGATATGCCTGAAGAAGGAATTCTATGAAGAATAGAATACTTGGAAGAAAAGATATCTGATTGATATATTTTAGGAAGCAGAATTATATTCCATATCAATTAGTGATTATCTTGTAACTGTGTAGTATATAAACACAGACATAGGGTTTACACTATAAGTGTTATCATATTCGAGAAGATTATTCGTAGTAACCCTAGCAGCTCTCGTGATATTTGTTCATCACTGAGAGGTAACAGATCCATACTGTAACAGAGTTTATTATTTTAATAAAGTTTGTTTTCTGTTACTTGAGATATTAAAGTTTGATTTGATTCTACTTTACACTGTATTCACCCCCTCTACAGTGTGTGTGACCTAACAGATATCTCTGAGTTTTTTAATGGCTTGTTGACTTATCGATAACTCAGAGTTCTTTAGTCAAATTTGACTTGTCAACAACTCAGAGTTCTCTAGTGAATTTAATCTTATCGATATCTCTGAGTTCTCTAGTGGAATTTGTCTTATCGATAACTCAGAGTTCTCTGATGAATGTTGACTTGTCGATAACTCTGAGTTCTCTAGTGAAGAAATGACTTGTCGATATCTCCAAATTCCATGTCTTCAATTTGGCTTGTCGATATCTCTGTGAGTTCTCTAGTGCCTTTCCTGACTTCTCGATAAGTCATTTCGAGTTCTCGAATGACTTCTCTATAACACTAAATCTGTGACTTGTAGAGATCTTGACTTAGAATATTTTTCCTAAAACAGATTTATTCAACTCCAAGCTTCCTCATAATTCTTTTGAGGCATGATCTTCTTGATCTTCTTCCAGATAGAATTCTTAGGCTTGACACTGTTTATAGAAAAAGACTTCAGTCTGCTCCTTTGACATTTTTACAGACTTTAAATGTTACAAGTACAAAATACAAATTAAGATAAAAATACAACTTACTTAGGGTTGACAGATTGTCTTAGTCTTGTTAAAGTACAGGCATGTCTTGCACAACAATTTCTCCCAATTTGTGAGAAGATTGCTTAACACAAATTCATGCTTGTTAACAAGACTAACCCCAAGTTTAAAATAATGGAAAATAAAATTAATACACAAAGCTTGATAGAATTACAACTTTTGTACAACATAAGATTTATAAGGTTCAATGGTTACAAGTATCAAGTAAAGACAGCTTTTGTATCTGTTTCTTCCCTAAGAACATCCTTCAAGTGATCTAGAATTTTAAGTTCTTCTATGATAGGTGTTCCACTTAGAGCTTCTACAAGTTTTTGTCTTGCTACCTTGGGATAACCATTTTCTAGCAAATTTATTCTAAACCTTGAGAATCCACCGGCTTTAATGTTTAGAAATTTCCCATCTTTAGAGATTCTGCTCATTCCTTTGGCCTTTAGCTCTTTTGATATTTTTATGTACATTTTTATTTCTTCATCATACTTCCTCCTTCTCTCTTTAGCTTCAGCCTCAATTCTTTTCTTAGTTTCCTCCCTTTCAATCAACCATTCAGGTAGAACTGATCTCCATGCCCTTGTAGCAGTATCCTTGTCCTTTAGCAAACTTATCACTCTTTTAATTTCTGTTGGGGACAGAGAATCTATTAAGTCATTGCCCAGAAAAGTGAAGGACCCATCTTCAAAATAAATTCTAACCTCTCTCATGGAAACAACCCAGACTCTAACTATTTCTTCAGCTAGATGTTGGAAATAATCTTCATAAGAGGTGCATCAATTTAGAGGTAGAAAGTCGGACTCCTTAAAACAGTTCTAGATGGCCTTTTCAGTGACTTCTTCTTTCTTTGTAGGCTTAACTTTTTTAGGCTTTCTCCCAACATATTTGTGTTTGATATTCAGTGAGGGTTTAGCTAAAGGTAGGTTTGTCATTTTCTTGAGATTTGTCTGGCTTGTGGTGATTGGAATTTTTAGGAAAGAGTTGGCTGTTTGTTTGTACAAAAATTTTGGCTTTGAGGTTTGAGGTGGTTTGATGTTTGAGATAGTTGATGTTGTAGGTTGAGTTAGTTGTGTTTGGATTTTTAAGGATTGGTGTGGTTCTGAGCCATCATGAAGCTTCTTGCTCCTCCTCTCAACCCTTCTCTTCTTTTCTTCATCTTTCTTGTCATCCTCCTTCTTCTTCTCTCCACCTTTGCTGCCAGATGGCTTACTGGATTGACTTGGATTTGAGCCAGAAGGATTTAGATCATCTTTCTTCTGCTCATCATCATCCAAATCATCCTTGTTGATTTTTATTTTGGGCAAGTTGGCTTCTGCATTATCCAGATATCTCCTCAATTTCAAATGCAGAATTCTATAGCTTTGGGAGCCATCATGGGCAAACTCAACATACCACTACCTTTTCTACTTGAACAGGTAAGGCCTAAAATCCCTACTCCCCTCCTCATGCCTGCCAACAAGACTAAGGGGGAGATAGAGGCTATATTGGCACAATCAAGGTCATCTCAACAACAAGTCCAGGGTGTTGAAAAGAAATTATCTAAAGAAGTTGATCTTGACATGGAGAGAGTTATTAGGGTTGCTGAAGGACCTAGTCTGAGCAGAAAGTTTGATGAACTACTCAAAACCTTAAAATCTTCTCTCAACAACAATCACTTCACATACAAAAAGGCCCTGGATAAGATAATTAATTTCAAAAGAGTGATCATAATCAATCAGGACAACCTTTTGCAAAAGAAGATAGTGATCAATGCAAATGACTCAAGGACATACAGATGTATGCAAGTGTCCCTCAATTACCTTGTCTCAAGGAGGGCATCTGAGTTGGATATCTTCATCAGCAAAGTCAAAGTTATAACTCATGAAGATACCTTGCTATTAACTGAATTGAGAAATGCTCAAGTGGCTGCTTTTCTTGAAGCATATCTACAGCCAAGCAAGGGTATAGCATACATCTGTCCAAACACCAAATAATTCAAACATTTTCAGATCCCCAAACAGTGTGTTATGAGTTACAAGAAGCTTATCATGATCCTAGAAACTGGTTTATAAACCAAGAAGAACAAGAACAATGATGATATAGAATTTGTGCAGTGAGAGAAGAGTTGGAGTCTTGCAGTGCTGAGACTTGGCCTTGTAGAGATTGAATCTGTAAATTTGTTGAAGTAGATGCAGGTTAATGAGAGCTTGATGTAGAGATAACAGTAGATGATCCAAATGTAGCTTGCACAAATTTCTGAATCTCATCCATGACCAAAGGAGAAGGAGTGTATCTTGCAGTGTGCATCTGATCGAACTTCAACCTTGTGTCATTAGATTTAGTGATATGATTTTGAACTTGATTGTGCAAGGCTACAAAAGAATCCTTGAGTTGAGTTACGCTTTTATCAACCCCACTGAGATCAAACCTAGACATTTGTTCTGAGAAGGTTTTGAATTGATTTTTGATTTCAGTTTGAGAGGGAATGATTTCATCCATCTTTTCCCTTACAATCTTCCTGATTCTGTCTTCATGACCAGTCAATTTGACTTCAAGAGCTTTACCAAAAAGATGAAAAGCCTTGAGCTGAGCTTTGTGCACTTCTGTGACTGCATCATATACCTCTTGTGGAGTTAAAACCTTTACATTGCTTCCAAGGATTGTAACATACTCTTCCCTGAATCTGGCCAATACTTGATCCATCTCCAACACAAAATCTTATGATAGCCATGCATCCACATTACCATCATGTTCTTCATTATTCACAATCTTCTCCTTCTGTTTTTCAACATCTTCATTGTAGGTGAGCATGATGGCCTGATAGTCTTGATTTCTCATATCAGAAGTGAGTAGATGTTGAGATATGTTGGCCAGTCTAAAAATCTGCTCTACTAGTAAATCATCTACAGAAGTTGGTTGAGAGCCAGATTCTTGCAGCCACTGAGAGAGAATGTGAGGTTGTTGAGGTTGTGAGGTAGAGGGTTCAGAAACTCCTGTAACTTGAGTCACAATTTTACTCACATATGGCTCTGTGGTTATGGCTAGTTGTTGTTCCTCACTAAGTGTGGTAACCTCCAATTAAATTGGAGGGGATTTGACTGGATTACTGCCATGTACACCAGTCTCAAACCCTTATGTGTCTTGCAACACGCTGGCACTTGAATCTGCTAAACTTGCCTCCCCTATGACGGGATCATTGGAAATTGTACTCCTAGCATCAACTGCCAAGGCAATCTCTGCCTGGATTTTGAGGGGAGTTGTCCCTACAAGAGGAACCTCTAATTGAATTGGAGGGGATTTAGGTAGCTCCCCCTCAGGAGTACTACCCTCAAACCTTACAGTCTGTGAAGTCTGATTGGCACATGAAGTGCATTTTGAGTTTCTATGGGGTCTTCAGTGAAAACTGATGAACTCCCCATGTTTGTGATGGTGTCATCAAGGTCTACCCAAGCTAGTAGCCTCTCACTATTTAAATGAGGTGTCTGGGTGGTGAGCAAGGTTTCTATAACCAAGTCACTTAATTTTTGTTGCACTTGAGAAGTGGATTCAAGTGGAATTGGAAGAGAAGAAATTTTGGATATAAGAGATTGTTGCTCAGTTGTGAGTGTTGACAGCTCCCCCTGAATAGATGAGGGAGCTTCAAGAGATGTGTCCTCACAGTGTGTGCCTTCCTTATTTCTCCTACCATACACTTGAATTGCTTCTTGTGTAGGCTGTATAGACTCACTAGTGGTTGCTTTTACAACTGCATCCCGTTGGGAGGATACAGAGGTGACTTGAGTGGTTAGCTCAGATTTCTTACTCCTTTTGGATCTTTTGACCAAAGGTGATTCTTTTTCAGCTATATCCTCACCACTCTCAGTTACAACAGTTAAGGTTGCTCCCTTTCTCTTCTTTTTACTCACCTCATCCTTTTGAGAAGATGAGGTGGTTGGTTGCCTAACTTCTAAAGGTTTTGAAAGAATGGTTGCAGCTTGGAAAGATCCCTGTATGTGTTCCTATGCTTGTACTTCCACAGATTCAAGGATCATAGCTGTGCTAGATTGATTACCACTACTTCTCATGTCTGGCATAGAATAAGGGTAAGTCTTAAATCTTTCAGTCATGAAAGGTGTTAACTTAAGACTTACTGGAACCTTATTCTTAGTAAGAAGTGATCCAAATAAAATTTTGGATACTTGCTTACAATTGATAATTTGTGTCCTGTTTACACCTTCTAGCATATGTATGTCATTAACTTTATAATTTAAATCTAACGTAATAAATCTAGGCAAAAAGATCTCCTTACCTCTTGATTCCAATGGCATAGTGAGTCTGGTGCTCAGCTCATCCAATATGTAGTGTCCTACATTTATCTGTTTGTTGAATGCCATTGAGTACACCAGTTTCTAAACAACACTTGAGATATTGTCAAATTCTGACTTCCTTCAAGTGAATGCCCTTATCACAAAGTCAATTAGGAATGACCATTGCCTCCTCAGATACTTCTTGTTCATGCTGGCCAGATTAATCCTCTCAGAATAATTGATGAAGTCCATGAACTCATGCAGCTCGTCCCTAATTGGAGCCTCCACTAGATTGTCAGTAGGAATGCCCAAGGCCTTGTTGACATCATCCTCAAGAATCTCCACTTGTTGTCCCTTGATTGTGCAGTTTATCACTATAGTTGCAGCTTGATTCTCATACACAACTGTCCTGGTTGTTGTTGTGTTCCAGAAATCACCTAACACATCTAAATACAACACATGATTAGCAGTTAGAGCACCTACAAAGTAGGTCTCAAAAAGGAACTTAACAAACCACTGAAAAACTTCAGGTGCTTGATTTGCATATAGAAATGCAAGAAAATTGGTTTTCTTGGGGATAAAAGGAACAAGATTGTTGGTTGCCATTGATATGAGTATGAGGTTTAGTGGGTAAAAGAGATTTGTGAGAAAGAGTGAAAAACGAGAGAGAAATTGGTTATGGATTGAAAGCTAGGTCACTTGAGATCTTGAAAGTTGTAAGTATGCATATGTATCGAGAAGTCTGGGTATTTATAGTAAAAGTAAATGACATATCGAGAACTCAAAAATAGACATTTGGAATTTGTCTATCGAGAAGTTATTTTAAGAAATGAAGTACATATCGAGAAGTCATTTTAAATTACTCTTATAGAGAATTAAAAATTGACTTATCGAGATGTCAAATAAATACCCAGTTTATCCAAAAAATGTACTTAATTAATTCCAACTTTTATTTGAATAAATACAAAATAAAATTAGAATAAATTTTCCAAAAGTATTTTACTAAAATAATTTATTAAATTAAATTATTTCAGTTCTGAGTTATTGATAAGTCAAAAATTGTACTTGTAGAGAACTCTGTGAATTATCACCACTAAAGAACTCTACAAGGACTTATCGATAAGTCATATTTAAGCCTGTCGAGAAGTCACTCGAGAAGTCAGTAAATTGACTTGTCGAGAAGTCACTCGAGAAGTCACTCGAGAAGTCAATTAGACTTATCGAGAACTCAGTTCTCTATATACTTTTTATTACTGTAATTTTGCCTTGTGTTAATTTTACAACTTAAGGATGTAAATTAACAACTAAGCAGTTTACTTAGAATTTGAAAAATTCCAAGTTGAATTTTGAATTTTGAAAAAATAAATATGCAGAGATTTCTGAAATAATTATAATTCATATTTCAGTTAATTTACAATTTAAATCAAATAAAGATTGATTTATTAGAAATTAATCTGCTACAAAACAGTAGCTGAGTTCTTGCCTTAGGATGAAGAACTAAGCATTCCAATTTCACCTACAAGTCTAGTGAAAGTTGCTTCATCCAAAGGTTTAGTAAAAATGTCAGCTAATTTTTTTTCTGTTGGAACAAAAATGAGCTCAATGGTACCATTTGTAGCATGTTCTCTAATAAAATGGTACCTTACATCAATGTGCTTTGTTCTAGAATGATTAACTGGATTAGCCACTATAGATATAGCACTAGTATTGTCACACATGATAGGAATTTTGTGTAACACTAGGCCATAATCCATTAGTTGATTTCTAATCCAAAGCACTTGAGCACAATAACTTCCTACAACTATGTATTCAGTCTCATCTGTAGAAGTTGATACAGATTGTTGTTTCTTGCTATACCAAGATACAAGTCTTTGACCAAGAAATTGATAACTTTCACTAGTACTCTTCCTGTCAACCTTGCATCCAGTAAAATCTGCATCTTTGTAACCAAAAGCCTCAAAACTAGTTCCCTTAGGATACCATAATCCCAAGTTTGGAGTTCCCTTCAAATATCTGAAAATCCTATTTACAGCCATCAAATGTGATTCTTTTGGATTGGCTTGAAATCTTGTACACAGACATGTAGCAAACATGATGTCTGGTCTACTAGCAGTTAAGTAAAGCAATAAACCAATTATTCCTCTATAGCTTGAGATATCTACACTCTTGCCCTTTTTATCTTCATCCAATTTTGTTGCAGTAGACATAGGTGTAGATGCAGGTGAACAATCAACCATACCAAACTTTTTCAATAAATCCTTGACATACTTAGTTTGGCTGATGAAAATACCATCACTTCTTTGACTGACTTGAAGTCCAAGAAAGTAACTCATTTCCCCCATCATACTCATTTCATATTCACTTTGCATAAGCTTGGAGAATCTTTGGTAAAGCTTCTCATTTGTAGAACCAAAGATGATATCATCTACATAGATCTGAACTAGGATCATATCTTCACCATGTTTCTTGTAGAAGAGAGTCTTGTTTATGGTACCTCTAGTAAAACCATGCTTCAGTAGGACTTCTGACAGTGTGTCATACCAAGCTCTAGGTGTCTGTTTTAGTCCATATAAAGCCTTGAGTAACTTGTACATAAAATTTGGAAATTCTGGATATTCAAAGCCAGGTGGCTGTTGCACATAAACTTCTTCTTCTAGCTCACCATTCAGGAAGGCACTCTTGACATCCATTTGATACACTTTAAAATTTGAATGTGCAGCAAATGCTAGAAAAAATCTTATTGCTTCAAGTCTTGCAACTGGAGCAAAAGTTTCATCATAATCAATTCATTCTTCTTGTGAGTAGCCTTTTGCAACCAACCTTGCTTTGTTTCTGGTAACTATACCATTTTCATCCATCTTGTTCCTGAACACCCATTTTGTTCCAATTATGCTTCTATTCTTTGGTGTAGGAGCCAATTCCCAAACTTTGTTTCTTTCAAACTAATTCAGCTCTTCCTGCATTACAGATATCCAACCAGGATCCAGTAAAGCTTCATCAATTTTCTTAGGCTCTACTTGAGACTGAAAACATGCATGTAGGCACTCATTAGCAGTTGCACTTCTAGTCCTCACACCAGCAGTAGGATCACCAATAATTGCTTCTCTAGTGTGACTTCTATCCCACTTCCTTGTATGAGTTTGTTGACTTATGCCTTCATCATTTTCCTCATTGTTGGTATGACTGCTAGATCCTTATTCTCTTTCTCCCCCTAAGTTTGTGCATCAAATTCAGGTGTTTGAGATGAGCTTCCACTTCCATGATTTTCCAGTTGAGTAGTCTCTTCATTTAACATCTGTGGTGCATCCACTTTATCTTCCCCATCAGAATCACTATCAATGTTGAGGTTTTCAAATGCAAAGGCTTCAGCTTCATTATCATCAAGACATTCCAAGTCTGGATACTTGTCATCATCAAATGTCACATCTGTGTTTTCCATAATCTTCTTATGATCTATTACATAAACTTTGTAGGCTATTCTTTCCAATGAATATCCCAGAAAAATTGCTTCAAAGACTTTTGAGTCAAATTTTCCCACTTATTCAGAGTTGTCTTTCAAAATATAACACTTGCTTCCAAACACATGAATATTTTAGACATGATTGAGTAAGGTGATTTGTCATGTGCCTTGTTGATGAGATTTTTGTTCTGAGTGTAACATGCAGTATTAACAGCTTCTTCCCAGAAACTTGTTAGCAACTTGGCATCTTGCAGCATTGTCCTAGCAACTTCAACTAATGTTCTGTTCTTTCTTTCAACTGCTCCATTTTGTTGAGGTGTTCTAGCAGCTGAGAATTCTTGAACAATGCCTTTGCCTTTGCATAATTCACTTAATGTTGCATTTCTGAATTCTATTCCATTGTCACTTCTCAATCTTTTTACACAATTGTAATCTTCAGCCTGTTTTTCTATCTTCTTGATGTGTTCAATTATGATGTGTGGAGTTCCATCTTTAGAGTGCATGAGCTCTACCCAAGTATATCTTGAGAAATCATCCACCATCACAAGTGCATATTTGTTCCTTGAAATTTATAAGACATTTACTGGCCCAAACAAGTCCATGTGAATAAGTTACAATGGTGCACTTATAGAATTCACAGTTTTTGACTTGTGATTTGATCTCTTCATTTTTCCTTTCTAACAAGCTTCACAAACTTCAACTTGAGCAAACTCTAGTTTAGGCATGTCTCTTACTAACTCCTTTTTTACCAAGGTGTTAATTGCCTTGAAATTCAAGTGAGACAGCTTTTTATGCCAAAGCTTGCTTTGTTCTTCTGATGCCTTGGTGTAGAAGCAACAAATACTATCCTTATTTGTTGAGTCCAAGTATGCAACAAACAAGCTTCCTTTCCTTGCTCCTTTCAGAGCAACTTCACCAGTTTTCTTGCTGATAAAAGTGCATTCTTCTTTGTTGAATAAAACTTCAAAGCCTTTATCTGCAAATTGGCTAACACTGAGAAGATTCACTTCAAGACCAGCTACCAGTACGACATCTTCAATGACAACATTTTCAGAAATAATCTTGCCAAATCCCATTGTGAATTCTTTGATGTTGTCTCCAAAGGTCACCAAAGGGCCACCTTTCTCCTCAAACTGTAATAGCAGGGCTTTATCACCTGTCATATGCCTGGAACATCCACTGCCTATGATCCAGATGACTTTCTTCACTTTGCCCTGCACACAATGAGTTTTAAGTGGGTTTAGCAACCCAAGCAGTGTTGGGTACTTTCTTCTTGTTAACTGATTTAGCAGAAGTAGAATGAGTAGTTTCAGATAAAATAGAGTTCATTGACTGATGAGCATTTTTCTTTTCCGTTGTAGACCCAATTATTGTTCCTTTGAGGTCTACAATCAGTTTGTGGCAATTTTTCATCACTTTTAAGTTGCAAGGAATGCAGTCAAACTTGTCACAGAAGGAGTAGGGATCATTTGCATTTGCTTCATTGTATTTGCAGGCTCCTTCAGTTGGCTTGCTAACTGCCTTTTTACAAATATGATTTGGGTGATTCACGGAGCCACATTTTTCACATTTCTTTCTTGGAGCATCTGCAACATAAGCAAAATTGTTGCTTTTGTTTATCCCTATTTTTCTATTTCTATTTTTTTCTTTCTTGCATCTTCATTTTTGGTCTCTTTAACAGGTATCTTGGGACTTTGTTTGTCCATGAGCTTTTCTTCAGTATTGGAAGACTGAGTTGATTCTGCAATTTTCTTCTCTTTGTCCTCATCAACAATTTCTTGCTTGATAATCAACTCTTCTTCACTGAAGTTGACTTCACATGCCTTGAACATGGGTGATGCAACCTTTTTCAGCATAGCTGGAACATTTTCATTAACTGATGCTTTTCCTTTATCATCTATCTCCTTCTTCTTGCTGTTCAAGACATCATAGTCAAGACCAATAGCAATATTTGCACATGGTTTGTTTTTCTCATGATACTGTCTAATTAACTCAGATGCATTCTTGAAAGACTTCAACTTTACATCATTCTTTTCTAGCTTCTCTCTTAGCACTGCTTCAATTTCATTTGCATACTTGAGCTTGTTCTTGAGATAAACATTCTCTTGCTTTACAGCTTCAAGCTCCACCAACAACAATTCAGTTTCTTGCTTCTCACTTTCAAACTTCTCATTTATCTTTGTTAATCTGCTAACTTCTTCATTAGCAGCAACCATGCTTGTGTGAATGTGAAATATTTCTGTGCTCATCTTCTCTACAATTTCCTTATATTGACTCACATTTAAATCAATGGTGGTAAGAGTTGGTACCTGTGATTTAGATGAGGATGATTTTCCTTGCTCCAAGGCCATGAGTGCATAATTTCCAAATTCTTCATTTTCATCATTTTCAGAGTCATCCCAACTTTTACCCTCTGCAATATAAGCTTTGCTTTGCTATTTCTTCAAAAGAGCTTCATACTTTCCTTCCAATTTAAGATAAGCTTTATCCTTCTTTGCTTTCTTGGGTTTCCTGCATTCTGTAGCAATATGGCCCAACTCATCACAGTTGTAGCACCTTATCTTAGATCTGTCAACAGATCCAGTTTTGTAACCATTCTTGCTATTAGAAGTGTACTTCTCTTTTCCTTTCCAGCTGCTGTCTTTGTTGAAAGACTGTCATTTACCCTTGAAAAATCTTGGCTTCTTTACTCTAATGTTAAAGAATTTTCTTGCCAAATAAGCCATAGACTGATCTAGCTCATCCAGTTCATCAAGAATGTAGAACTCATCTTCTTCCAATTACAGAATGACTTGTTCCTGTGAATCATTTGTTCTTTGCTCACTAGTTGAGGCCACTGGAGTTTGAGATCTTGGCTCATCAATATGTGTTTGGATTTCATTTACAATTAAGGCACTTGATCCATCAACAACATGTCCTTGACCAGATCTCAATGATTTCCTTTGAATCATTTCTAGTTCACATGTTTTGAGAATTCCATATAGAACTTCCAATGTAATTCTGCTCAGATCTCTCCCTTCCCCGATTGCTGAGATTTTCTAGTTCCAAATGATCAGGGAGAATAAGCAAGAACTTCAGGTTCACTTCTTCATCTTCATAGTATTTGTCATGGAGCTGCAAATCATTTATCATCTTGTTAAACCTTTCAAACACATCATTTATACTTTCCTTTGGCTTGGCCATAAAACCCTCATACTGTGAAATCAATATCATTCTTTGATTAGATCTAACTTCCTCAGTTCCCTCACAGAGTATCTCAATCTTTTCCCATATTTGCTTGACAGTGTCACAGTTGATAATGTTGTTATACATCACATTGTCAAGTGACTCAATCAATATCAATTGCAGGCCACTATCCAGGGAAACTTTCTCTTTTTCAGGCTCAGTATACTTAGAAGGGTCTTTTGGAGCATAATGAGCTGGAATGACCATATCACCATCTGTTGATTCTTAAACTCTAACCATGGGAGTGAAAGGCCCATTTTTGAGTATCTGAATATAGAGTGGATTGGCCATCCTGATAAACAGCAACATTTTCTTTTTTCACAGAGTGTTGTTAGCTTTGTCAAAGATAGGAATTTTGATGCTACTGATTTTCTGTGTATTCATTCTTCCAAGATCTTGAATCTGTTTACTTTCAGATTTTACTCTGATACCACTTGTTAGGAAATGAATAATACATGCGGGGGGGGGGGGTGAATGTGTTTTACTGTTTTTGAGCTTTTCTTGAATCTTTTATGGTTGAACAAAGTAAATTAAATCTTGTAGTGAAAATATGTTCATGCAGAAATTAAGATTGCAGAAAATAAAGAACACTAATCTTCAAAACTCACTTAATTTTAATTAAGAATATTTTACTACAAAATTTCTAGGCTCTTTGTTGATAAAGATCTTAGCTCCTTCTTGAGAGAGTTACAAGATTTTCTATCTAAATTATTACAACTGACTAAAGGAACAGTGTTAACTTTATAATTCAGTTAACTGCTGGTTTACACAGTGTACAATAAGACATGCTATTAGCTTTAGTAAACAGTCACTTGTCATTTCCATTTAAAGAAAAATATATCTTCTATTTCTGTCTTAGCATATCTTAGCATCCTGTGTTAACTTTGATCTTCCTTTGTCAGTTAATCTTCTCCATTGATCTTCCACATCCTTCAAACTGCTTTTTGTAGACTTGTCAATCCAGCTGTTTGGATTGTTTGTTGATTGTTAATCTTGGATATTGAACTGATCTGCAATTTTGTACTTTGAGATTTTACCTCGAGATCTCCATTTGGCCTATAGAGAACTTGACATTTCGATAAGTATATTGGCTTATCGAGATCTCTAATACTCCATAGCAAATTTGACTTGTAGAGGTCTCTGAGTTCTCTATAATAGAATTTGGCTTGTAGAGATCTCTAGTCTTCATATCTTCACTTTGACTTATCGATATCTCTGAGTTCTCTGATGACTAGTTGACTTATCGATAACTCAGGGTTCTCTAGTCAAATTTGACTTGTCGACAACTCAGAGTTCTCCAGTGAATTTTGGCTTATCGATATCTCTGAGTTCTCTAGTGGAATTTGACTTATCGATAACTCAGAGTTCTCTAATGAATGTTGACTTGTCGATATCTCTGAGTTCTCTAGTGAAGAAATGACTTGTCGATATCTCCAAACTCCATGTCTTCAATTTGGCTTGTCGATATCTCTGTGAGTTCTCTAGTGTCTTTCATGACTTCTCGATAAGTCATTTTGAGCTCTCGAATGACTTCTCTATAACACTAAATCTGTGACTTGTAGAGATCTTGACTTAGAATATTTTTCTTAAAATAGATTTATTCAACTCCAAACTTCTTCATAATTCTTCTGAGGCATGATTTTCTTGATCTTTTTCCAGTTAAAATTCTTAGGCTTGACACTGTTTATAAAAAAAAAAGACTCTAGTCTGCTCCTTTGACATTTTTACAGACTTTAAGTGTTACAAGTACAAAATACAAATTAAGATAACAATACAACTTACTTAGGGTTGACAGATTATCTTAGTCTTGTTAAAATACATGCATGTCTTGCACAACATTTATAATTAGGGTTAATTGCACTTTTTATCCTGAAGTTTGATGAAAATAAATATGTATTACAAGTTTGTAAAAATCAGATTACACTCCCTAACTTATATTTTGACAATCGTATGCACCTCCTTTTTTATAATTTCACTAAATTGAACATGGACGAAAATCGAAAATTTAGCCAAAATATTAAATAAATTATTTTTTTATCTTTTTAAATAATGTTAAAATTTGAATTTTAATACACAATTGTAAGATTTAAATTTTAAAATGATAATAATAATTTCAATTTTGATTTTCATTTGATAGTATTAATGCTAATATTTTGTAATTCTACTAAAAATAATTTTAACAATTGGTTTTATTTATATAATTTAATTTAATTAAGTAGAGTGATAAAATTTTGAAATTAATATTATAAAAGGAAAATTGAACGTAAAATTAATAGTATTATTTGAAAATTAAAAACTTATTATTTTATAGTTGATATAAAGAAATATACAATTTTTGATTTTATTTAAAAAAGATAAATTTTATTTTGATTAAGTATATTGCAGAATTTCCAGTTTTGCCTGCTCAATACAACAACATTCTGAAAAGGGATGTATAAAGAATCCCAAAATTAAAGGGTAATTAAAGGGTAGGGGTGTAAACTATTTTCCCAAAGTTCTGGTACCTTTTGAAAAGTGCACTCAAGTATAAAGTATAAAGATCATTATTGTAATTAAGTACAAAATAATATCCTAAATTATTAGAACTTTATATTTTATATTCACTCCATTCCAATAAATTATTAACGTTTAAAACATAAAGTTGGGCACGTTTGTTAGAGCTTTTATTTAATATAGTTTCATAAATTACTTTTAAAATTTTCTTTTTTAAATTAAGATTAAAACATTTAATTTTATTCTAAAAAATTAAAACTATTAATTTATGTAACCATAGTATTATATTAAATAAAATTTTAAAAAATATGTCAAATATACTATTTTAAATATTAAAAATTTATTGACACCATAATATTTACAAGGAACCACTTAAATCCTGTCAGACTTTCTTGTTAATGTAGTTTTTAAGCATAGAAACATGTCACGTGTGTTGATATGGGTTTTAAAAGCGTAAGATTTTAATATTTTTGTTAAAATAAGGTAACCATAAAAATTGTTACTTTAAAAAATCATTTATAAAATAAATAACTCCCAAAATAATGCTTACCAACAGACATAAAGGGCTTGTTGAGATTAGGATGACCATAAAAATGGGACAGGGGATGGAGGGATGAATATGGCAGGTGACCCAACCCACGTTTGGTTTACCCAATCAAGGCCCATCTCTTTTTGTTTACTTTTTACACACGTGTCGGTCGGCCTGTCATTGTGGTGTGTCTCCCCCAACTCTTCAACGTAGAGCTGATTGTCAAAAAAATTCGAAAAATCCGATATCCGTTCAAAAAATTCGCATCCGTATCTGAGAAAAAATGGATATTATCTGTATCTGAGAAAAACGGATATTATCCGTATCCAAATTCGGGATATATTCGAATCTGAAACTAAATACATATATGATATTCAAATTATATAAATATATAATTGTATATAATTCAAAATTTATTTTTTTAGTTTATAGTGTGTGTAAATGTATTAAATAATATATTTATACAAATTTTATATAATTTTACACATACTTTATACGTATATAAATATATTATTTGTATTTAATCGTAGAAAATGTTCTATAATCATCGTCAAAACGGTAGGGGCAACAAAAATTAAAAAAATCCGATATTCGTCCGAAATATCCGCATTCGTATCCGAAAAAATCGGATATTATCCGTATCCGAAATAAAGCGGATATTATCTGTATTCGAATCTGATGATTGCGGATACGGATATAAGCATATCTGTTCCGAATTATCCGTTTGACAGCCCTATTGACAACGTTCCGTGTCGTGCACAAACGTTCTGTATACTTTCGTGTTTTCGTGTACCAAATCTTAAACTCGAACTCGACCCGGTTTTGCATTCGTGTACCAATTTGGTGACACTAACCCGAAACTAATATTCGTATTTACCCGTTTTAGTAAACTAAAGTACACGGATTATATACGAAAATAACTTATTGTTAAAAATTGCAATTGATAATTTAATGATGAAGTGTTAACTCACATAGTTAAGGAACAATAAAATATATTTTAGTATTTACAATTATATATATGTTATTAGATATAGGTAAAATTCGCATTTGGTATATAGTATATATATGTATATTATATATTTTTAAAATTTTAATTATTTATTTATTCCGTGTACTTTCGTTCCGTGTCGTGTACCTATATTGAAAACCCAAACCCGACACTAATTATATTAGTATTTTTTCGTGTCCGTGTACCAAATTTTCGAACCCAAATACTAATTATTCGTGTCGTTTCGAACCGTGTTCACTTGTCGTATACCAGTATTGTCAGGTCTACTTCAACATCTTTTGAAGTACATATTTACCGAGTATGCCGGTATTATTAGGCCTATACTTTAAAAAATGTAACTTATAATTTAAATTTGAAATATATTTTACAAGTGATATTAATATCGTAATTTTAAAGTTATTCAGGTGTTTGGATAATTTTATGTATAAATCATAACTTTTAAATTATAATTATTTAAAAAAATTAAGATTTTAATATAATAATTGAATATATGAAATAAAAAATTCACCTATCTGATGGGGATTCACCCCGCCTACATGACCCCGATCCAATCCCTGCCATGTTCTAGTCGGAGATTCGTGGATTTTTTCGGGGGCAGGGCAGGGATCGGGGAAAAGTGTATAAAATTTTCGGGGATCGAGGTGGGGTCGGAGATTAGTGTCTTCTCACCCCGATCCCTGACACCGATTGTGTATATATATAAATAATAAAAATATTCATATATATTATACTAAATTAATTATTAAAAATAGATGGCTTTTATAATACTATTAGAGTTTAAATAATCTATAATTTATTGATCAATTTTTTAAGTTATAATATAATATAATATATTTTTATAATTTAAAATTTGGTCATTTATATATATTATAAATCAATTTTAATATTATTTGATATTAAAAAAATGAGATAACATCGATAAATTTATTTATTATGAATTGGTAGATATATTTTTTATTAATAAATATAATATATAATATTGTATTATTTTTATTTTAAATAAAAAAGCAAAATTCCCGAATCCCCGCAAGGATCCCCGTTCCCCGTCTCGGGGATCAGGGAGGAAAAGAATACCTGTTCGAGACTCGGGGCGGGTTCGGGGATTGGGATCGAATTCGGGGATTGAGGGTGGGGATACCACTCCCCAGTCCCGAACTGCCCCTGTGCCCATCCCTTATCTCTATATTATATTTTCAAAATTAATTTTATTTCACATATTGTGCGACTAAATCCTAAAATCCCGAACCCTAAAACCCAAGACTCTAAATCATAAAACAAAATCCAAAAATCTAACCCTAATATCCTAAACCCAAAAACCTTACAACTCTAAACCAAACCTAAATTCAAAAACCCTAAACCAAACCGAGATCTTTTCTAAATTACATAAGTATTTTTCTTCATGTATATGGCAGTCATGGACCATTTTATTGTTCCTTCTTGTATGTGCATGCATCCACTCATCTTCAAGGTTTGTTATTTCTCAAGTTAATCGAGGTTTTCACTGGATTTTTTGGTGAAAAACCCTAACCCCTTTATTTTATTTTGTTCTCGTTAATATTCTTGTAATAAAATTCATTTTTTGGGTGTTTTTGTGTCATTACTGTTGGAGTGTGTCTTTTCTTTTGGGGTGTTTTGTTATGTTTTTGTTTTGTTATGATTTGATTTATTTGGTGTTGGATTTATTGAGGACGAGTTTATTGATATTTTTGGTGATCTGAAAAACTTGCGTTGAATCTGGGACGGTAATGATTATTACAAGAACTCACCTTTCACGATCAAAGATCATTAATCCTTCGTGAGTTTACACTTGCGCCATATCTATAGCTGGTATCTGGCATGTAGACTGCTGATGTGCATTCGGCATATTTATAACTAGTATCTGGCATGTAGATAGTTATGGTGCCAATTCTCCAATCTAAATTTATGCAATTAATGTTTTTGAACATTGGGCTAACAATATTTTTTATGTGATATGGTCAATTGTGATGTTACTATTTTTAGAGATGTTTGTGCAGTTTGGATCGTTTGAGATATTTTTGATTTCGTTTTTAGTTTCAAGAATTTTTAAATTCCGTGTGTTAAATAATTACAAAACAAATTATCTAATTATTTTTAATACGTTATTTATTTTTCAATCTGATTGTATTGGAAGTTGGGGATTTATATCGGCCGTATTACGTTCAAGTTAATGAAAACTGATTTTTTATTTGTCAAAAAAAAAATCCTTCACACGTAAATGAGACGAAGGGAATAAAAGTTAAGTATTCTTTAAAAAAATTTGAAGTTAAAAATTTAAAAAGTAAAAAATACATTAAATTAAAATATAAATAACTGAAACTAAACATATCTCATGTGAATTAGGATAAATGTATAATAATTTCATTTGATACAAGTCAGATTTCTTAATGTAATTAAATTTTAAGACGACAAAGAGAGCTCATGTCTTAGTTTCTTAATCATTTCAGCTAGAATGGATGGGGAATGTACCCTTCCCCCAACTTACACCTCGTGACTCGTGTCTTGAAAAGCGGGATCTCACTTAGTTGGTGAAGGCGCCTCTAGGGATTAACGGGGTAATCAAAGATTAATTATAATGATTAATCGGATTATCAGAACTAATTTTATATTATTTTTATTTATAAATAATAATACATGTAATTATTTTATTATTTTTATTATACATATATAATTTTTTTTAATTATTTATAAAGCTCTCTCAATTTGGTAGCAAATTTTGAAGTTCAGAACGATATTTTCAATTCATAAGGTGATCTCTAAATTCAAATTTGGATCACCAACTGGTCCAAATATTAATTCAAATTTCTGACCAATTCCAACAGTGTGATCCAAACATTTGATCCAAATTACTTTTTACATATAATAATATATAAATATTATATTAAGCAATTTTATCTTAAATTTATCGTTTAATCGTTATTAACAATTTATATAACATTTCATAAATTAATTAAATCAAAAAAATTAATACACATAAATATCCAAATTGTGCATTTAATTCACGAAAAACACATTCATTGTAATAATTGACATACAAAATATTATTGATTCACATTAATTTTACGAATTAGTATATTCTTCTCACAAATGCTTGCAATTCTTGGAATCAAGTATTTTCATCGATCAGAATAGTCTCAGGCACTTCTGACTCTTCAATGTACCTATTTAAATTTTAATAAAATTATGTTTCCCATTATTTTAAGTTTTAGTTTAAAAATATTTTTTTTAACTATTAATTAGATTTTTTTATTAATTATATAATTAAAAAAATCAAAAATTAATTTAAAATCTCATAAATTACAAATAACAAAACTATTATTTTATTTTAAACTAAGTGATTCAAATTTGAATCAATGAACAGTAATGATCTAATCACTGTTGGAGAAGAATTTGAGATAATTTACCCCAAATTTGGATTTTTGGATGATTTGCTCTAAGCAAACAAAATGATTTAGTTTTGCTTAAATTCTTTTGTAGAAAATTTGTTCGATGATGCATGCATGTAGGCAAGTAGCACACCGTTCAAGAGAGTCCTTAGTTAAATAAACTGAAAAGGTGAGGACAAAAAAAGGGCTAATTTAAGTAGCCTGTATTTTTAGCCTAAAATTCATCAATCATTAGCTCTGTATCTGCAACATTTGAACCTTACGTTAAAACACACACTTTTTACACAAAGATCTATTTTTAATTTCACCAGGTACCATAGATTCCTTGTAGATGCAATCTTGAGTTACACTGGGCTGGAATACGTATATCATTTTTCTATTTTCCCCAGTTTCTTTAACTTTGTAAGACTTTATAAACTCTCTTTCAGACTTTAGTGAGACAAAATTTTGTTATGTATATCAGTATCAAAACTTTGTTGTTTTTTCATATTTTCATACGGTAACATACACTTTTATAATTTTGTTCAAACTTGTAATTTCTGTTGGTGGAATTAGTTTTTTGGTGGAATTATTTTTTTGTGTTGTAAAAAACTTATATAATGTTATTGTTTGAATTTTGACATTCTAAATTCAATTAATGACAATACGTGAATAAGATTTTAATACAATAATATATTAAAATCTCATTCACACACATTAACTGAGTTGTAATCTCACGCTTTAAAAAGTTTTTTTTTAATTCTTTATCATGTAAGAGATGCAGGGAGCTAGTATCTTTATATATTAAGAACGGAGAAATCGTAAAAAGAGACATCAGCGTAGACAGTGCATCCATCCTCCCATCATCAACAAGTTTTATAAGGGATGATGCATTGTATTTATATCTTGTGTTATATAAATACCATAATATGTAGCAGGCCTATAATATAACTGAGTTGAAGGAAGACAGGTACATTTGCATGTTTCATGTATGTTAGTCTTGCTCTTTGTCTGTGAACCGACCATAAATAAGTACTCGATCCATATTTTTAGATGAACCTGTAGGCTGTAGGCTGTAGGCATCAAGTATCTTCTTTTTTGTTTCTTCTCTACGTACTAGAGTTAAATTCGAGATACAAAGCCTATTGATTCTATAAGTAAACTAATGATATAGTATTTGCTATTTCTAATGGGTCGGTAGTGTGGGTGTATAATGTTGTAAATTTCACTAACAAATATTGCAACACAGAGGTAAGTGTATAAAAAATTTAGCAAGTTCAGACCAAGACCACAGTTAACAAAACAAAACATGCATGTAAACAAAATCAGTAACTGAAATAACGAAGAAAGAAACGAAGATGTACCCGAAACCATAACTTTCAACAGTGACTGAAAATAATGGTGCACAGATACAAAATGCCAAGAAAAAATGATCACAGTTGAGTCACCAAACCTTACTCGAAGTCCTGGCTGCTCTTGAAGAGAATATTGCCCCCTACCTGCTGCGTTTGGGATGCGTGCAATATCTCCACCAGGATAAAACAACTCGGAGTTTATGTTAACAGCAGCAACAAAACCTCCACCTCGGCCAACACCTCAGTCGCCGGAAAAACAACCTACAACACTTCGAACTTGTGTTTTTGGGAGAGGAAATGCAGAGAGGGAGAAGAGAAGAGAATGTTGTGTGGTGTAGAAAATACATTCACTCTAGCCTCTATTTATAGGAGAGGAAAAATGAAACTGTCCCACACTTTAATGTCTGAATTAAACTGCACCATTAATTTAAAAAATCAAAACTGATCAGATTTTGAATTTAAATTATTTGTAACAGTTTTTTCACTTAACACCCACATTATTATCAGATTTAATTTTAATTCATCAGTTACAGATCAGATTATTTGTCTAGGTTCAATGTATTTAGACTAAGCCCACTAACAAAGTGACTTAGTCCAATTCAGTATCAAACTCAGCCCAACAATTTATTATAATACTAATGATAATAATCCAGTCACCGATAAATAAATTCGAATTAAAATTAATTCTCAAATAAATAAAATCCTCGCCCAGGTCGCCTCGCGTACGCGAGACGCCGAGACATTCGCCCAAATCGCCCTTCGACCCGGTGCGGTGCGGTGCGGTGCGTGGCTACCATCACACACCTTAGTAGTTGTATACTACTCATGTAGGTAATACCATATAAAGTACACAACCCCCTTTATTTATTTCAATGTGGGACAAACATTCTCAAAATTTCAAACTTTTCCAAGCTACTTTCAACTCTCAATTCATATGGATTTCATTAAGAAAATTCTTAAAACCATACATGAAAATTTAAGTTCAAATATCATTGAACAATTTCCAATCATTAGATTTTAGGACTAATATCAAGAACATAATTAAATTAAGCTCTAAAATCCTAATTTTCTAATAATCCCCCACAAATCCATACAGAAATGCGATTAATTTTTCCATCATGACTTGTTTTTCAAAGTCGGTACCCTTCCGGGTTTGAACCCTCCTAATTCCTCTACTTCAATGGCTATCGGATTCAGATGGAATGTTTCACCTTGAATCTTAATCCGTTTAGTATAATCATATTCCATAGACGATGACAAGTCAAAGGCTATGGTGCCAATCTACGGCTTTGAGACATTAATGGTCATGTCTCGATCCTGTTCGTCGAATATTTCAAGGAATAACCCTTTCCTCTAATTGTGACCACACAATTACATTCGCTTAGCTGGGCATCTCCAGAGATATACTGCCTCTATCTCGTCAAATGACTTGACCCCATTCAGAGTTTTAACACTCTTGATTTTCTAGCAGTGTCAGTACCTTCTAGGTTTACAGGGGATAGACTCAGATACTATAGTATCATCTATGTAGCAAAGGTACTACCAATTCATCCTTATAGCTTGTTATTACCCATTGAATACACTTCGAGGGATCTCCTCTCATGTGTATTGGGTTCCCACTGTTGATGAATTATGATGGGTTGACAGTCCCATCCCCAACCTTGACTTAAGGACCACTGCAGGTTCCAGTCCTTTAGTAAGAGGATCAACTATATTATTCTGAGTTCCTATGAACTCTATAGCTATGATCCTATCAGTCACTAAACCCCTTATAGACTTGAGTCTAACTTGGATGTATCTCTTAGTTTTAGCATTATACTTTTTACTGCTAAGCT
The DNA here is from genome assembly GCF_009905375.1 of Apium graveolens. Lineage (NCBI taxonomy): Eukaryota > Viridiplantae > Streptophyta > Magnoliopsida > Apiales > Apiaceae > Apium > Apium graveolens. The sequence continues at coordinate 165,175,099 of NC_133656.1, read as the reverse complement.
TGTCGATAGTTGTCCGACTATCACAGTGAATAGCAATAGCAGGAATCGGTCTGCTTACTACAGGTATTGCAGACATAAGTCCGTGTAACCATTCAGCCTCCGTCCCTATGGCATCAAGTGCACACAACTCGGCCTCAAAAGTAGACCGAGTAACTATAGTTTGTCTGCTTGACTTCCAGGATATTGCTCCACCAGCCAAGGTGAACACGTATCCAGTCACTCCATTGGAACCAGACTTCTTAGCTATCAAACTTGCATCACTGTACCCTTCAAGCACACCACGAAATCTCCTATAGTGTAAACTAAGGTACATTGTGCCTTTTAGATATCTAAGTACTCTATCAAGAGCATCCCAATGAGTTCTGTTTGGACAACTTGTATATCTAGCCAATTTAGACACAAAATATGAAATATCTGGTCTAGTACAGTTAGCAAAATACTGCAAGCTCCCAATAATCTGAGAATACCTTAACTGAGACACAGACACTCCTGAAGTATTCTTGACAAGGGCAACTTTCGAATCATAGGGTGTACTAGCGATTCTACACTATGAATAACCATATTTCTCAAGTATAGATTTCTCTATATAATGAGATTGAATCAAGGTTATTCCTTCAGTGGACTGAATCAGTTTGATTTCAAGAATCACACTTGTCTCACCCATATCCTTCATTTCAAAATGCCTTTTCAAGAATTCTTTAGTCTCGTTAATAATCTCAATATTGGTTCCAAACAGTAAAATGTCATCCACATATAGGCACAAAATAACACACTCATTACCTTTAACTTTAGTGTAGACACACTTATCACTTTCATTAATCTTATAACTGAAAGGCAATACAGTTTCATCAAACTTTTTATGCCAATCTCTGGGAGCTTGTTTCAAGCCATAGATGGACTTGATCAACTTACATATTTTCCTTTCATTGCCTGATGCAACAAATCCCTCAGGCTGATCCATATAAATCTCTTCTTCAAGTTCACCATGAAGAAAAGCCGTCTTTACATCCATCTGATGGATGATAAGACCATGGACTGAAGCCAATGCTATAAGCATTCGGATTGTTACCATTCTTGCAACCGGAGAGTATGTATCAAAGTAATCAATTCCTTACTTTTGCTTAAAACCCTTAGCTACCAGTCTAGCTTTGTACTTGTCTATTGAGCCGTCAGGGTTCAACTTCCTTTTAAAGACCCATTTGCACCGAATAGCAGAACACCCATGAGGGAGATCAACCAACTCCCATGTTCTATTAGAAACAATAGAGTCAATTTCACTCTTCACAGCGCCCTTCCAGTGCCTTGACTCAGAAGAATCCATAGCTTGTCGGAAAGTTAAAGGTTCGTCCTCGATATTGTAAGTGATGAAATCACCTCCAAAATCCTTGACTACCTTTGCACGCTTACTTCTCCTTGGTTCCTCTAGTTCCTTAGGAATAGAGCTACTACTAGGTTCCGCCCCCACATTTGTCATCTTTTCCACATGATCAGGAATAGAACTTGATGTGTGAGTAGGATCTTCCTCAGAAGTCGTTTCAGGTATTCCAGTCTTCATAAGGTAGACATCCTCAAAGAATGTCGCATCTCGAAATTCAACTATCGTGTTTGCCACTATACCATCTATGTCAGATTTTAACACTAAAAATCTCATAGCTGTAGTGGTTTCAAGATAGCCCAGAAAGATACAGTCAACAGTCTTTGGACCTAGTTTTTTTCTCTTGTGTTCAGGAACAAGCACCTTAGCAAGGCACCCCCACACACGAAGATACTTAAGACTAGTCATCCTGTCTTTCTATAACTCCAAGGGTGTTTTATTCATGTGTTTCAGAGGGACTCTATTCAAAATATGGCAAGCCGTATTTAGAGCCTCCCCCCACATGTATTTAGGCAACCCAGAGTTAATAAGCATACTATTAATCATATCTTTAAATGTTCTGTTATTTCGCTCAGCAACCCCATTAGACTCAGGTGTGTATGGTGGAGTAACTTCATGAACTATACCATTGTTTGCACAAAATTCATTAAAAGCATTACTCGTATACTCACCACCGCTATCAGATCTCAACCTTTTAAGTAACTTACTAGTTTATTTTTCTACTTCAGTTTTATATATAATGAATTTACTAAGTGCTTCATCCTTATGTCTAAGTAAATAAACATAACAGTATCTACTACTGTCATCTATAAAAGTAATGAAGTATCTAAACTGGTCCTTGGTCAATACACCACCAAATTCACAAATATCAGTGTGTACTAAATCTAACATGTCTGAATTCCTAACAACGTTATGAAAAGGTTTCCTTATTTGTTTAGCAGACACACATACTTGACATTTAGAATTCTTTTCTATGGTATATTTTGGTATCAACTCTAAGTTCATCATGTTCTTAAGAGCACCAAAGTTTAAATGACCTAGTCTAGCATGCCATATATTCGAGGATTCAATACAGTTAACAGAAGAAATAACATTATTATTCAAATTTCCCAAAACGGGATCCGCATTAATAACAGATAAACCATTTGACAAGTAACCCTTGCCAAAGAATGTACAAGTGTGAATAAGAACAACTTTATTACATTTGAACGAAATTCCAAAACCACTAGAAACTAAACAGCTTCCACTTATTATATTTCTACGCAAGTCGGGAACATGATGCACTCTCGTCAGAGATAGAATACGTCCGGAAGGGAACTTCAGATCCACGTTTCCAACTCCATGTACTTGAGCAGCACTAGCATTCCCCATCTTCACAGTCAGGCTATGACTCTGTTGATAAGATACAAATAAACTAATATCAGCACAAATATGTACATTAGCTCCAGTATCTATCAACCATTCATTTGACAGATAGGTAGAAAATATTACAGGGTTGTAGGATACATACCGGTCAACGTCAGTTTCAGAAGCCGTAGCCTCACCAACGACCATGTTCACTACATGCCCACTTGCGGTTCCAAGCACAACATTCACTTGCACTACCTCGGTTTTCTTCGCTTTCTTCGTAGGGCAGTCCTTACTCCAGTGCCCAACCTGCCCACAAGACCAGCATGGTTTGTTTGCCTTGGGTTTCTTGGCCTTGTCCTTGTCACTCTTAAGTTTATTACTATTAGCTTTCTTAGCAAAAGCCTTTCTCTTTTGTCCTACAGTTGCTATGTTTACCTTCGAGGTACCGTGTTCAGTTGGCATCACATGTCCCTGTTTGGACTTGTGTTGTTCTTGCACCGAGATGTCCAGCATAAGGTTGGTCCAGGTGATCTCTCCTTTCTGTCTTTTCAGGGAGAGAGAGAACTCTTCCCAAGACTTCGGGAGCTTTTCAATCACACTCATCACCTTGAACTTCTCCGGGAGGTCCATTCCAGACTCCTTCAAAACATGCACTATCATCTCGAACTCATGCACCTGCTCAGTCATGGACTTATTGTCCACCAGCTTGAACTCGAGGAACCTTGCCACATAATACTTTTCTAGACCTTGTGAGTCAGTATTATGTGTCTGGTCCAGCTTCTCCCATAAGAGTTTTGCAGAGTACACATCAAACAAAGTGTTTGTTAGTGCCGCCAGAATGGCCGCCCTAGCCACTCCATCCTTCTCAGCCCACTTCGCAAAAGCCTTAACTGTGTTAGCCTTCTCTTGATCCACTACTGGTTTCTCATATTCCACAACCGGCCACAGACCCTTTATAGTCAACCACAACTTCATCCTTTTCTGCCAGCGAGAAAAGCCAGTGTCACCGTTGAATTTCTCCGGTAAACCGGTTAGTTCAACAGCTTGTGGGAAACTATAGGTGGTCCAATCAATAGCCCCAGCAGTTGCACCCGAACCGCTACCACCACAAACGATAACCTCACTTTCGTTAACCATTATGCTAAATTCTAAATAACTATTATTCTCTTCAAGAATGTTGTAAATTTCACTAACAAATATTGCAACACAAAGACAAGTGTATAAAGAATTTAGCCAGTTCAGGCCAAGACCACAGTCAACAAAACAAAGCATGCATGTAAACAAAATCAGAAACGAAGATGTACCCGAAACCATAGCTTTTAACAATGACTGAAAATAATGGTGCACATATACAAAATGCCAATAAAAAATGATCACAGCTGAGTCACCAGGCCTTGCTCGAAGTCCTGGCTGCTCTTGAAGAGAATATTGCCCCTACCTGCTGCGTTTGAGATGCGTGCAATATCTCCACCAGGATAAAACAGCTCGGAGTTTATGTTAACAGCAACAACAAAACCTCCACCTCGACCAGCACCTCAGTCGCCGGAAAAACAACCTACAACACTTCGAACTTGTGTTTTTGGGAGAGAAAATGCAGAGAGGGAGAAGAGAAGAGAATGTTGTGTGGTGTAGAAAATATATTCACTCTAGCCTCTATTTATAGAAGAGAAAAAATGAAACTGTTCCACACTTTAATGTCTGAATTAAACTGCACCATTAATTTAAAAAATCAAAACTGATCAGATTTTGAATTTAAATTATTTGTAACAGTTTTTTCACTTAACACCCACATTATTATCATATTTAATTTTAATTCATCAGTTACATATCAGATTATTTGTCCAGGTTTAATGTATTTAGACTAAGCCCACTAACAAAGTGACTTAGCCCAATTCAGTATCAAACCCAACCCAACAATTTATAATAATAATAATAATAATAATAATAATAATAATAATAATAATAATTCAGTCACCGATAAATAAATTCGAATTAAAATTAATTCTCAAATAAATAAAATCCACGCCCAGGTCGCCTCGCGTACGCGAGATGCCGAGACATTCGCCCAAATCGCCCTTCGACCCGGTGCGGTGCATGGCATGGTGGGGTGGCAGCGGCGCGCGCGCGCGCGTGTGTGCGCGTGAAGCACATAACAACACAATGGACCATCACACACCTTAGTAGTTGTATACTACTCATGTGGGTAATACCATATAAAACACACAACCCCCTTTATTTATTTCAATATGGAACAAACATTCTCAAAATTTCAAGTTTTTCCAAGCTACTTTCAACTCTCAATTCATCTGGATTTCATTAAGAAAATTCTTAAAACCATACATGAAAATTTAAGTTCAAATATCATTGAACAATTTTCAATCATTAGATTTTAGGATTAATATCAAAAAAATAATTAAATTAAACTCTAAAATCCTAATTTTCTTAACATATATACCAAAGTTTGTAATATTCCGCTGTTTGAGAAACACGTACAATTTTTTAATTTATTCTGCTGGGCTAACTAGTAAAGAAAATGGTCTTACACATAACTTAACTCTAACTCTATATGTGTATACTAATTATTTGTACGATAAAGAGCTGGCATAACCTATGAAACTCAATAATCTATGTTTATCCAACCAATTCCGCATTCATGCAATCATTTTTAATTTTTAAAAACTCAATTGTTTTCAACGAAGAGCTGTTATAATAAGTTGAAGACAATAGACAGGAAAGTACACAAAAAACTGGGAATTGAATGCATGGTCAATTAAAATCCATCACATGTCATTATGTACAAAATTTTATACACAATTTTGTACATTAAACATTTTTCGTTTTAAATATATCTTAAAATACTAGGACATCTTTAAATGCCTCATCTTTAGGGTACCACCACACATATCCTATTTTATTTCTACCAATTAAAAATTTGTTTTCCTCCTTAACACATCTCTTTCCTCTCATTTTTTTCCTTTCCTCCAATTTTAATTCAAATATATTATTATATTAATAATAAGGCATAATTATAAGATACATTGTTGGAATTGATGTATCAAATTAATATCTTAAATTACTAAAACACCATTATTTATTATATTTATAAAGCATATCACTGGACATTGTTGGACTTGCTCTTGGCTCATTGTCAGTACAAAAGTCAACTACTTATCTTTGGGCCCTTATAAATAATAAACTGGGGCCTCTATTAAAAATGTTCTAGTAATTTATTAATAATAATTTAACATTTAGGTAGTAAAATTACAAAATTAATTCTATTTTTTTTACAATTTGACATCAAATCTAAAAATTTATGAAAAATGGGTTGTACAAATTTTCAAAATTAGTAGCGGTGAACTATTCAAACATAATTATCTTTATTTGAATTTTCAAAAAAAATTCATGTTTTCGTATTAAGCAGCGTAAAAATTTGAAAGAGATTTAATATTAGTAATTGTCTAATTTATTCGAAAATATTAATTTTTTTATGTATTTAATAATAAATGGAGATAATTTTAAGGATGACCGAGTGAATTTGGAATTAGAAAGTCTGAGAGGCGAAAATATTTAATTTTGTTAAAAATTAAGAATGTTGAATGCATAAAAAAGTGGATTAATTTATCTTGCAATTTTCTAAAATAAATAATGATAAACCTAAAAAATGGCCTCCTTTGAAGTGGAGCCCGTTACCCCTCTTACCCTCTAATCTACCTCCAAATATGCCTCTCAATGGAGTGAAAATCCGATTCGACCCGATCCGAGGTCATTTTAGTGGATATAGATCGATCTATTAAAAATCCGATCCGGGATCCGTTTCGATAAAAATTATCCGATTATAAATGGAGCGGATATGGATTTAGGCCGATCTGATCCGTTAATAACCCGATCCGGTTATATATATAATAAAAATAAAAAAAAAATATTTGTAATAATTCTAATTTTAAACATATTATCCTCGAGTCAAGTTCCATTATCTATATTTCGTTCGGTTCAGTCTCAAGCGTACAGTCCATTTCTATAACCTCATTTCTATAACATTAGTTCTTTTACTTTTTAAAGCCTCACAACCCTAAGTCTCAATTTATATAATACTTCCATTTCGCAACATCAATTTTTTCATAGTTAGCATTAAAATATTATACAACTCTGTATGTTTATTTCAAAAAGCGAATTTTAGTTTGTAATTTATTTTTGAATTTCGTTGTATTTTATTTGTATTTTAATATTTTTCGGAATTGTAAATTTTAAATAAATTTTGTAATAAGTTAAGTTAAAAAAAATAAATATACATAAATAGAGCGGATATCCGATCCGAAATCCGTGATCTGAACGGATCCGTATATGGATCGGCCTATAAAAAATCCGGAGCCGATCCAATCCAAATCCAAAAAAATAAATGGATATGAATATGGATTTAGGCCGATCCAATCCAAACTCGATCCATTGACATGCCTACCTCCAAACTATCCTCACAAGTCACAACCGACCTGCCTGCCCACTTAACTGGTTGGAGCTGAAGTCAAAACCGACAAACGTTGAGGCGTTGGGGTGTAAAATGTGACTCCCTCATTCCCAGAATTAGAGATGACTATCTGGTCGGTCGAAACGGGTTAACAAAAATTAAATTCAAATTCGATTATTTTTGTTAAATCCGAACCCAAACCCGGAAAAACCCCTACCACTAAACCCGAACCCGAACCCATCGGGTTCGGTTTGGGTTCAGATTTGTAGATCACTATCAAATTGTACCTTAATTTGTACAAACTTTAGTGAAAAATTACTATGATCTGATTTGAGTAAAGTGGATAAATATGACATTGAAATTTTTGGGGTTGAATTATAGGGTTTAGAGAAGATAATGGATCATACCTCTAAGAATAAAATTGTTAGTGAAATAATGCAACAATCTTGAAATTTAGTATACTTGTATTGAACATGCTTGCTAAAAACATATTTCAACGACTTTAATGCAATAGTTTGTAAAAAATATAATTTTTTAGTACTAATATTAGTAACATATTATATTATTACTTATAAAATATAAAATATTATTTATATATTAACACGAGTTTCGGATTGGGATCGTGTCGGAACGGAACAAGTTTCGGGTTTTCAGACTGAGTTCGGAACGGTATGCCTTAAACTCAAACCCGACCCGAACATGGTTCGAGTTTAAAAATCAAACCCGAACCCGAATCCAAACCCGAAATATTCGGGCTCGGTAAAACCCGATCAGATCGGTACGGATCAGGTACTCATCGGTTCGGTACAAATTGCCATCCCTACCCAGAATCCCAAAATACCATTCATAATTTACGCATATTTTAAGATATATTCCCTCTGTTTCACCTGGTTGTTTATATTGAGGGACAGGAATTGTCACGCAATTTAAGGCTCCCGTAAAACATAATTTCTTAAATAATTTTAATTTTTTTTCTTTTAAATAAAAGTATAATATTTAAACTTTTATATAGAAAAATAAAATTATAAAAAAATAAATTATAAAACTATATTTTATAGTAATCTTAAAATACATGTCAAATATGAGACAAAATTACGTAAAGAATGACAAAAAAGTATAAAATAAAGGCGAACCTAAAGATCAGGCACCCAGCGCAAGCTGGGTAGTATATGGAGAGTCTACTTACAACAATTTGTTCAATAGGGAGAAGATATGATGGGTTTACCGATCTCCACAGAATGAACTCTAAGGGCTCATTTGATAATAATTGGCTGATAGATTTTACGGGCTCATCCAAAATATGATGTGGATAAGATCATTTGATAAATATCTATATAATGTGGATGAAAGAAAAAATCTTCTGGACGACTCACTCTCCAATTTGTCACTTTTGTCGTCCAGATAGTCTTGCACTCCTTATATTCCATGTCATATATAATATTTGTATTCAAACACAAATAATTTATATTCACTTTTTTGCCTTTTGCCTTTTTCTTTTGATTTTCTTTTGGTGTAAATTCAAGTAATTGTAACATGTATAAAATATTTGTATGTATTTTATTAAAATTTTTATAGGTAAATTATTGTTTAAAAATATGACATAAAACTAAATAGGTGAAATAATTGTATAGCGTCTCTAAAGTCACAAAAGAAGATGAATCACACAAAATAGGAATATTTTATTTACATGTTCTTAAAGATTATATTGATTAAGGTTGACATGTGTTACTGTAATATTATTCATTTATATTTTAATTCTAATCTTTATAATTTTATAATTGTTCTCGGATTGTGTTTTTACACTAAAATTTATTAGGGACATTATTGTTTTTAATCTCCTCTATTTGCATATGATGAGCATAACTTTGTCACTTAAAAATATCAGCTTAAAATAATTTTTGTCAAACAAAATCAAACTTAAGGCAGGGTATTAAAAGAAAATTATCATAATATATAAATTTTTTTAACAAATAACATTATTCATTCAGATTTCAAATTATCTTCTCGTCCAGATCATCCAGATATTTTCATCATTCAAAAATAATTGTTCAGAGATGACCCCTAAACGTTTGATTATATGTTCAGAGGAATTGTAAAAATAAATAAATTATTACTATCTTGTTTTGAATATATTTTATTTAACAATTCTTTTATCTACTGTAATTTCTTATTGAATACATGGTAGGAATTGTTTTCAGTATAATATTATTTATTGCGGGAAAAAAATTGCTGAGCGAAATATTTTGGTTAGATCCGACACTAATATAAAATTCATAACTCCGCATATTTTTTTCTAAAATTTATTTTCTTGAATTATAATTTAATATGTATACTTTTATTTAAAATAAGAAAACTTAAAAAATTTATTGGGCAACTATTTTTTTTATTCACCTTAAAATATACCCTAAAAATATTAATGGAACTAGTATTTTGGGGACGGAGGTAAGGCTTATCAAAATCGAACCAAAACCGAAAAATCGAACCGAACTGTACTAATTCCGTTCGGTTCGGTCCTGATTTTTCAGAAATTCGGTCTATTCGGTCCGGACATAATAGATCGAAATAAAATTCGGTTCGGTCCAGTTTTTGTAAAAAATATATCGGTCCGAACCGAATAGACCAAATCATAAATATTATAATTTTTATATTATATATATTTTACATGTATCTCAAAAATTATAATCATAAAATTTAATTTGTAATTGTATTTATACACTCTTGAAACTCCACATATCATCTTACTTTAATTATATTTTAGATTTTATAATTTTTAATTTAAAATTTTAGTACAATTTTATTTATTTTCAAAAAATTCGGTCTGTTCTGTTCAAAACCGGACCGCACTGAATTTTTTCGGTTCGGTTCGGTCCATAATACAATTTCGGTCCGGTTCGATCTAAGAAAAGATGATAATTCGGTTTTTCGATCTATTCAGTTCGATCTGGTTTTAGATCAAACCGACCAAATACTCAGCCCTAGCGGAGGGAGTACTTGATAAGTCTCATCTATTGATGAGTTTTCTCTGTCTCATCTATTGATGAGTTTCTATTAGTCTTTGTTCTCAATCTTATTCTCTATTGATTCCTAGGATCATGGCGAGTTCTTCACGAGGGAAGAATCTGGAAGAAGCATACGCTAACCTTTCACTGAACAATGAAGATGAGGATAGTCTTATTTTGGAAGATATCCCTGAGAATGTTACCAAAGAAGGGCTGGATAGTTGTTTGGTGGGATGCTCTGTAACTAATAGGAAGGTGAATTTCATGGCCATGCAAGACACGCTAGCGTCGATTTGGAGACCGGTTAAAGGTGTGTTTATGGAGGAAACTAATCGAATGGATATGTTCTTATTCAAGTTCTTTCATGATCGAGACATGCAAAGGGTTTTAGATGATGGCCCGTGGACTTTTAATCAACAAGTTTTTCTGATTAAGAAGTTCAATGCAGATGAGCAGTTAAAGGATATCAAGCTATCAAAATTATACATGTGGGTTCATGTGTATGATTTACCTATTGGTTTTAAATCAGAGTTTATCTTAAAATATATAGGTAATTTTGTGGGGCGTTTTCTGGAATCGGACCCAAGGAACTTTCAAGGGATGAGCAGAAATTACTTAAGAATCAAGATAGCTATAGACATATCTCATCCTCTAAAGAGCCAAATGCGAATCAAGAAACCCGGGGGGGGGGGGTGGTTATGGATTCAGTTTAAATATGAACGCCTTCCATCTTTCTGTTTCTACTACGGGAAGATAGGTCATACAGAAAAGTTTTGTGAGGATTTGTTCGATAACCCTCAAGAGAATTAGACGAGGAGATATGATAGTTCTTTACGTGCGCCATTAAAGAAACAAGGTATAAGTACTGAAAACCAGTGGATTAGGGGGGCATATATGTTAGGCACAAAGCATGCGCTAAATAAATCACGCAAGTATACGCGTTCGCAAGTAATATAAAATGATTTCTAGTTCGTTCCCACAGAGACTCAGACTAATTCTATTTAATTAACACTGACTCACCAATGTATGATTACTCTTCAAAGTCAAGACAATAACAATCAAAGTTGATTAACTAATATTAACTAATATTAACTACGCGAATTAAACACTTAAATTATCAATATTAAACATACATGAGATCGTAACTTCATTAATATTTCATTCAATAGTTATTCTTATAACCCTTGACATGTAATGGTGATGATATTAATCGAACAACATGAAACTGATAAAAGCCAAATTTCGTTGTACTAGTACCATTATACCAAGCATCCACAATTAAGATAGAAGTTGAATAGACATCAATTATGTTGAGACCCTATATGTCTACAGAATTTGACAACATAACGATTTAAGCTCAAGTTATTCATTATGATTACACAGGGTAAGTAAAACGGTTAGATTTACCCACTAATCATGCATACAATCCATGAACCTATGCTAGCATGACAAGTTCTAAATCTCAAGATTCACTGTCGCTTCACAAGAGATTAACGGGCTATCTTATATGTTCGCGACGCACATAAGACGAACAAGCACAACCTATGCTAGATACCATACAATCACCATACACCAAGATATTAAACACTTAACTAAAGAAATCCATAGTAAATCCGCTATGACCCCATGATCACGATTAGCCCATGATAGAACTCATCGTCACCATGGGTTCATATGAAAACATAATAATAACACAACGATATAAACTAATAGAAATACTTAATAAAAATAGAGTACATCACAAGAGTATTAAGGTTCGAAGGGTAAAGAAAACTAGCATCCACTGTTATAACGAATTAAAAGAATCACAAGATAACATATGCTTCCTCTTCTTCGTTGTTGCGTGCTAAAACGGTCTTCTTAATCTTCTCTCCTTGTTACTTGTTCCTTAATTATTGTGAAAACGTCTCCCAAATAGGTTTATATAAGAGTCCACAAGAAGCAGCGCTGTCAGAAGCCCGATAGAACTCGAATTAGAAAATCCAGAATTAAAATTCCCGCACCCAGGCGGCCGCCTCCAATCTCCCCGCGGGCGCCTCTTGGAAGGCGGTCGCCTGCTCCTTCCAGGCGGACGCCTCCTGCCTTTCTGGAAAAATAATATTCTAGCTTCTGATTTTGCTGATTTCTTCGCACAACTCCCCGCAACTGATCCCAAACACTTCCCTAGGCTTATTATGATGAAATCTCCCTAATTACGCAAGTTATACCCTGAAACACAAAAATACTAGAAAAATGCATCAAATACACAAAATACTTGATTTCAAGACATCAATTCAAGCCGTTATAAGATGCTCTAAGTGGTATAAAATGCCACTTATCACACCCCCAAACTTAAATCGATGCTTGTCCTCAAGCGGCACAGACTGAAAAACAGAATAGAAACATGCATGAATGCAAACTATGTGAAATGCAGCGATCCCCATCACGATGACTAAACCAACCAACACATGACATATCCACAATGCAATTAGGTGACTAAAGATCGATCAAATCACGCAAACGAACATAAAACTAGAAACGTGGTGTGTGCGAATGCTTAACATATATGCTTCGAAACTAGATCAATCACCATAACTTAATTATCCTCAAGGTAATCACAAGATTATACGAAGAATATATTCAAGACACAAAATGACTCATAACACTTCAAGATCAATGGAGTTTATTACGGAATCATGCTTTTATTCAACACATAACAAATGGTTATTTGATCGTGCAATGAGTGAGGTCCACAAAAGACTTATGCAATGGCATCCATTTATCGAGCGTTAGGTTAGCGAATCCCAGACTATAAAAGCCTTAGGTCACTAGGCACAAAGTCCCCTAAGAACTTAATAACTCGAATACCAAAGAGCTCACTCGTGATCAATTATGCATTAAACCATATTTTTTTTCTCTCTCTTTTTTCTTTTTTTTTTAAATTTCTGAGCAAGTGCGTTTCGCTCCATCTTGCTCAACCCTAGACTACTCGCATACAATACGAGCCAGCTACTAGCCACTTGACGCCTAGTCACAACTAGCAATTAATTCCAATTTTTACTTCAATTTTATCTTTTCATGCCTTTTATCATTAAGAGCCTATCCTACATTCTAAGCATAAGTAATAGATTAACCTCAAAAACCATCAAATCATGATAACAATCTAGTCCTTAAGCATACTCTAAGACTTAGTGAAATTACAAGTGTTTCTAGCATGCATGCCAACCTAGCAAGATTCAACATCACTCTAACGCTATCACTACACTTGCATCAATATCACACATTAATCGATAAAGCAACACAAAAGGGATCATTATATATGCATGCGCTATATGACATGATAAATAAAGCTATAAAATAAATAAAAAAAACTGTAGATAAAAAAATTATATGGTAAAATATGCAACTATATGAACTAAACTACACGAGAATGCACTACATGACACACACACAAATATGTTCCTTAACTACCACCCCCAAACTTAAAATCTTCACTGTCCCCAGTGAAGGCAATATAAAGGAACACAGGGTATACCTACTCAGAAGAATCATCATCATCATCACCCTCAGAGGGTGGAGTGTCAGGAGGTGGATAAGCAGAGTCCTCACCAAAAATGGGCCACTGGATGTCAGCTCCAAGGCCTCTAAAAGCAGTCCCAAGAGCTAGGGTGAGCTCCTGTGCAAACCTACTATGCGACTCATACATCACATCCATCCTCCTGGAAAGCCTCCTGTACTAGACATCAGCCAATCCCGAACCATCTCCTCCCTGGCATCTGGAAGAACCTGCCTCCCCCTGTGCCCGTTTGGGCCTAGCTATGGTAGCACCAACTATTGGACGTCCTCCTGAAAGGTGATATCCCAAACCATGTAACTCTGGCTCTCCACCCGTCCACTCTTGCATCGCATTCAGCGTCAATGAATCAATAGGAGTGGCCGGCATCTGCAGCTGCTCATAAGAAGGCCACTGGACTCCAACAGCCTTGCACAACTTTGTGACAATAGAGGCATACGGGATATTGTACTGCGACTTCCCCCTAAAAAACTTCAAAATCCCTTGGTAGATAAACTCACCAAGGTCCACATAATACTCCTCATTCAGAATCCCCCACAACAACCTGGATCTCTCAACTGTAACCTCATGTGCATGCGAAGAAGGCAAAATATTAGCACAAATAAATGCATTCCATGCACGAGCGTACCTGTTCATCGCAACAGCCGGGAAAGAACGATAATCGCTGGATCCCTATTTAAACTTCCACACCATGCCCGGCTGACAGAGAGTAGCAATAATCAAATCTGAGTCAAAATCCTCGGGGGCCTTTTCATTCCAATTCTCCTCCTGGGGTTTCCTTTGTCGCTGCCCAATAACACGGCGAATCGCCTCGGGCTGATAATCAATATTAAGCCCACGAACAACAGAATACCCATTCTTGTCGGCCTTGGAATTCGCATAGAACTCGTAAATAACACTCATCGGTACAGCCTCGGGTGACTCGCATAAAGTAATCCTCCCCTTCTCTGCAATCATTGGTAACAACTCACCATCCCTCCCCGATGGCAAAACCCCCCTCTCCTTCATAATCGGCTTAGTCAAAAGCTTAGCATACTCCTCCTCAGCAGCCCTATCCACCAATCGGGGCCTCGCAATAGTATTTCTTGAAGAATCAGCAGTCGGAATGGTGCTGCTGCTCTCCATAGTTCGAGATCTCTTTGGGGCCATTGAAACTTAGAAATAGGGGTATGAGAGTTGTGTTTTGTGTGTAGGAAAGGGTTTGTAAGTTGAAAGTATATGGGAGGTATATGGAGAGGTTGTGTGTATATATAGGGTATGATTAATGTTAGAATTAGATTAGGAGTGGAGTTTGTGGTTGAATTGTAGAAGGAAATCGTGGGTTAATTGGGTTGTGGCTGTGGTTTGTTTTTGATTTTTTTTTAATTTTCTATTTTTTTTATAGGCTGAACTGTTTTTTCTCAGTCCAGGTCCGAAGGCGGTCGCCTGGAACCAGCAGGCGGGCGCCTGCCCGCACGCGGCCGCCTGCGCCTGCAAGGTCACTGGAAAAAATTTCTTCTGCCCTCATTTTCTGATTTTTTTTGGGTTTTTGGATAGAGTACTAAATTTTAAGGGTTCCTATAGTCTCATATCTCGGGTTGCCTCCCAAGAAGTGCTTCTTTTACGTCATTAGCTTGACGTAGAGTGGTGCGATCAAGTTGATAATAAAACGGCACTAACCACTTCCCGGTTTGCCGTATCCCCATAATAATGCTTCAATCTCTAACCATTTACTTTGAATGCTTGGCCCTGATCGTTCTCGAAAATCTCCACCGCTCCATGTGGAAACACATTTTTGACGATAAATGGTCCAGACCACCTTAATTGCAACTTCCCAGGAAAAAGTCGGAGACGAGAGTTAAATAGAAGAACTTGTTGCCCCGACAGAATGACTTAGGAGATAGCTTCCTGTCGTGCCACCTTTTTCCTTTTTCCTTGTACATTTTGTTATTTTCATATGCTTGAAGTCGAAATTCATCAAGTTCATTTAACTGAAGCATTCACTTTTTTCCAGCTGCATCTAGATCAAGGTTCAACTTCTTCAATGCCCAATAAGCCTTATGCTCAAGCTCCGCAGGTAAATGACATCCCTTACCATAGACAAGCTGAAACGGGGACATCCCAAGTGGAGTCTTGTATGCTGTTCTATAAGCCCAAACAGCTTCATCGAGCTTCAAAGACCAATCTTTCCTTGACGGACAAACAACTTTCTCTAGAATGTACTTGATCTCTCTATTAAACACTTCAGCTTGACCATTAGTCTGCGGATGATAGGTAGTAGCGATTCGGTGATTCACATTGTTGCACTGCATCATAAAAGTGAACTTACGATTGCAGAAATACGACCCTTCATCACTTATGATAACTCATGGTGTTCCAAACCTTGTGAATATCTGCTTATGAAGAAAACTCAGCACTACCTTTGCATCATTCGTCGGTAGAGGCTTGACTTCTACCCATTTCGAGACATAGTCGACTGCCAACAAGATGTACTGATTATTGTAGGATGAGATAAATGGTCCCATAAAATTGATTCCCCAAACATCGAAGACCTCAACTTCAAGCATCACATTCAAAGGCATCTCATCCTTTCTGGTAAGATTCCCAACTCTTTGGCAACGATCACACCTTAAAACAAACTGATGTGCATCCTTAAACAACGTAGGCCAGAAAAAACCTGCTTGAAGAATACGAGCTGTTGTCTTTTCACAACCATAATGACCACCATAAACTGTGGAATGATAGTCTCGTAATATCCCCTCCGTCTCACAGAATGTGATACATCTCCTGATGATCTGGTCAGCTCCTTGTCTAAACAAATATGGTTCATCCCACATGTACCACTTCACCTCATGCAGAAACTTTTTCTTTTGAGCCGCATTCATATTAGGAGGCATTATATTGCTAATAAGATAGTTCACAATATCTGCAAACCATAACTCTTCCTCTTGAATTGCGAACAACTGCTCATCCAAAAAAGATTGGTCGATCAATGTCTTATCATGTGAAGTAGAATCGGGATTCTCCAATCTAGAGAGATGGTCAGCTACTTGATTTTCAGTACCTTTTCGATCCTTGATCTCTAACTCAAATTCTTGTAGCAAGAGTACCCAACGAATAAGTCTAGGCTTCGAATCCTTCTTTGAGACCAGATAGCGGATGGCAGCGTGATCAGTGAATACTGACACCTTTGTCCCAAGTAGATAAGATCAAAATTTCTCGAAACCAAAAACTATAGCCAAGAGCTCCTTCTTAGTAGTGGTGTAGTTCAGTTGAGCTCAATTTAGTGTCTTACTAGCATAGTAGACCACATGAAAAATATTAGACTTTCGTTGCCCAAGAACTGCTCCTACTGCATAATCACTTGCATCACACATCATCTCAAAAGGTTCTCTCCAATCAGGTGCCGTAATAACTGGTGCAGTGATTAAACTCTTTTTGAGAGTCTCAAATGCTGCCAAGCATTCATCATCAAATTTGAAAAGCACATCTTTCTCGAGCAAGTTGCAAAACGGCTTAGAGATCTTAGAGAAGTCCTTGATGAAACGCCGATAAAAACCCGCATGACCAAGAAAACTACGGATTCCTTTCATAGAAATAAGTGGCAGAAGATTTTCAAGGACTCCCACCTTGGCTTTATCCACCTCAAGACCCTTACGAGAGACCTTATGCCCAAGAATGATCCCTTGTTGCACCATGAAGTGACATTTTTCCCAATTGAGCACTAGACTGGTTTCCACACACCTTTTGAGCACCAAACGGAGATTATCTAAGCATTCATTATACGAATGTCCAAAGAAGGAGAAGTCGTCCATGAACACTTCGATAATATTTTCAATCATATCAGAGAATATAACCATCATGCATCTCTGAAAAGTGGCAGGTGCACCACATAAGCCAAAAGAAACTCTACGAAAAGCAAATGTGCCGAATGGACAAGTGAAAGTAGTCTTTTCTTGATCTTCTGGTGCAATGCAAATCTGATTGTAGCCCGAATAGCCATCCAGAAGACAATAATACTCATAACCGGCCAACCTGTCGAGCATCTGATCACTAAATGGAAGAGGGAAGTGATCCTTCCTTGTGGCTTTATTCAACTTTCTGTAATCCATGCATACCCTCCATCCTGTGACTGTTCGAGTGGGGATGAGCTCGTTCTTTTCATTTGCTACCACAGTAATACCTCCTTTCTTAGGTACATATTGCACGGGGCTCACCCAAGAACTGTAAGAAATAGGATATATGATTCCTACATCCAGCCACTTTAGAATTTCTTTCTTCACCACTTCTTTTATAATATGATTAAGCCTTCGCTGTTGCTCAACAGTCGGCTTGCTACCTTCCTCTAGCAGAATTTTATGCATGTAATACGAAGGGCTGATCCCTTTTATATCTGCTATAGTCCATCCAATGGCCGATTTGAATTCTCTTAAGATCCTCAAGAGCTTGTCCTCATCACTACCTGAAAGGTCAGAAGCAATAATAACAGGAAAAGTAGATGCATCACCTAAAAACGCGTACCTCAAGTGTTCAGGCAATGGTTTAAGCTCCAATGTAGGTGTTTCCTCAATAGATGGTTTGAGATTTCCCTCAGCATTCTTGAGATTAGTATTACAAAGAAATTCAAACGGCATGTCTAGCTTTTATTTCCAAGGAGAAGCATTTAGATATTGTAACTGCTCATTGCCTTCCTCATCATCACTGTCAAATTCCCCTAATAAGGCTTTTTCTAAGTCATCAGACCTTAGCACATGATCAAGTTCTGAAATAACTGCAGAATCGACCAAATCCATCTTGAAGCACTCCTCATCTTTCGTGGGGAATTTCATCGCATTGAACACATTGAATGTCACATCCTGATCTTGCACCCTCATTGTAAGTTCACCTTTTTGCACATCTATCAAGGTATGGCCTGTAACCAAGAAAGGTCTTCCTAAGATTATGGGAATCTTCTTATCTTCCTTGAAATCCAGAATGACAAAATCTGCAGGAAAGATGAGCTTGTCCACCTTTACTAGCACGTCCTCCACGATGCCTCGTGGGTATGTAATAGAATGATCAGCCAATTGTAGAGACATGTAGGTGGGTTTAGGATCAGGCAAATTCAGCTTTTTGAAGATAGACAACGACATCAGATTGATGCTTGCTCCCAAATCGCAAAGGCACTTGTCGAATGATAACTTGCCAATGGTACAAGGAATGGTGAAGCTACCTGGGTCCTTAAGCTTTGGAGGTAACTTTTGTTGCAGCACAACACTGCATTCTTCCGTCAGAGTAACGGTATCAAGATCATCCAGTTTCACCTTCCTTGAAAGAATACCTTTCATGAATTTTGCATAACTAGGCATTTGCTCCAGAGCTTCAGCGAAAGGTATGTTGATGTGAAGTTTCTTGAACACCTCCAGAAACTTACCAAACTGCTTGTCCATCTTTTGTTTTTGCAATCTCTTAGGAAAAGGTGGTGGAGGATAGAGCTGTTTCTCCCCTGTATTACCCTCAGGCAAAGTGTGTTCAACAGTAGTCTTCCTTGGTTCCCCCTCTTTCTCCTTTTGCTTTTTTCCTTCATCTACGACTTCAGCTTCTCCATCTTTTGCTTTTTCAGTATCATCAACTTTTCCAGATCTTAAGGTGACAGCTTTGACTTGCTCCTTAGCTTCCTTCCTGCCTGGCACTTCAGTATCGCGGGGAAGTGTGCCAGGTTGATGATTGAGCAAGGCATTGGCTATTTGACCGATTTGATTTTCCAAGGTCTTGATAGAAACAGCCTGACTTTTGCACAACAGCTTTAACTCCTCAAAATCAGCATTAGAAGGTGGAGCAACACCTCCTTCTTGAGGATATGATTGCCTTTGAGCATATTGCTTTGGTTGCTGGAATCCAGGTGGATTAAACTATTTACTTGCAGCTTGCTGATATGGTTGCTGAACAGCATTCTGATTATTGCTCCAGCTGAAATTGAGATGATTTCTATTATTAGGATGATAGGTAGCTGGCATAGGCTGCTGCGGTCACTGATAATTGTTCACATACTGAACAAATTCATTAACAAGAGAACACTGATCCTTAGCATGAGAGCCTGTACAAAGCTCACAGATAACAGCTATTTGATTGACTCCATAGTTGGCTAAAGAATCGACCTTCATAGACAGCGCTTGGAGCTGTGCTGCAATAGCTGTAGCTGCATCAACTTCTAGAATACCTGCTACCTTCCCAGACATCATCCTTTGAGTTGGGTTTTGATACTCGTTTACAACCATAGTTTCAATGAGATTATAGGCTTCAGTATAGCTTTTGGCCCACAAAGCGCCTCCAGAAGCTGCATCGAGTATGGGCCTAGATTGGGCCCCCAAACCATTGTCGAAACCCGTGATCACCATCCAGTCAGGCATACCATGATGTAGACACTTTCTCAACATCTCCTTATAAAGCTCACAAGCTTCGCACATAGATTTTGTTGGTTACTGCGTAAACTGAGTAAGAGCACTCCTCATAGCTGCAGTCTTGGCCATTGGATAGAACTTCACCAGAAACTTTTATGCGAGATCTTGCCACGTAGTGATGGACCAAGCTGGTAAAGAATGTAACCAGTCCTTAGCCTTATCCCTCAGAAAGAATGGGAAAAGTCTCAGCTTGATAGCCTCATCAGTAACACCATTATATTTGAAAGTACTACAGATCTCGACAAAATTCCTGATATACATGTTGGGATCTTCAGTCGCAGCACCTCCGAAAGAAACAGAATTCTGCACCATCTGAATAGTGCCTGGTTTGATTTCGAAAGTATTGGCATGAATAGTCGGATGAATGATGCTCGACTGAATGTCATTAATTTTAGGCCGAGAAAAGTCCATAAGAGATGGATCTGATGGAACTATACGATCACCCATTGTTACATGTTCTTTCTTCTTACTCTCTGTATCCGAATCTTCAAAAACTATCTTCTCCGGAAAGTCAAGAGCTGAATCTGTCTCCTCAGCTGTATCAAGATTCCTCTTGCAGGTGCGAGAACGTGTTTGCATAAATGCTCGCTAGAGTACTTGAAACACAACCGGAAACAGTAAGTAACAAGTCTTAATCAATGAATCCTAATGACCACTGATGGCAAGTACATAAACTAAACAAATTAACACCGAGTCCCCGGCAGCGGCGCCAAAAACTTGTAGACACAAAGCATGCGCTAAATAAATCACGCAAGTATACGCGTTCACAAGTAATATATAATGATTTCTAGTTCGTTCCCACAGAGAGTCATACTAATTCAATTTAATTAACACTTACTCACCAATGTATGATTACTCTTCAAAGTCAAGACAATAACAATCAAAGTTGATTAACTAATATTAACTAATATTAACTACGAGAATTAAACACTTAAATTATCAATATTAAACACACATGAGATCGTAACTTCATTACTACTTTATTCAATAGTTATTGTTATTACCCTTAGCATGTAATGGTGATGATATTAATCGAACAACACGAAACTGATAAAAACCAACTTTCATTGTACTAGTACCATTCTACCAAGCATCCACAATTAAGATAGAAGTTAAATAGGCATCAATTATGTTGAGACCCTATATGTCTACAGAATTTGACAACATAATGATTTAAGCTCAAGTTATTCATTATGATTACACAGGGCAAGTAAAACGGTTAGAGTTACCCACTAATCATGCATACAATACATGAACCTATGCTAGCATGGCAAGTTCTAAATATCAAGATTCACTGTCACTTTACAAGAGATTAACGGGCTATCTTATATGTCCGCGACGCACATAAGACGAATAAGCACAACCTATGCTAGATATCATACAATTACCACATACCAAGGTATTAAACACTTAATTAAAGAAATCCATAGTAAATCCGCTATGAACCCATGATCACGATTAGCCCATGATAGAACTCATCGTCACCATGGGTTCATATGAAAACATAATAATAACACAACGATATAAACTAATAAAAATACTTAATAAAAACAGAGTATGTCACAAGAGTATTAAGGTTCAAAGGGTAAAGAAAACTAGCATCCACCGTTACAACGAATTAAAAGAATCATAAGATAACATATGCTTCATCTTCTTCATTGTTGCGTGCTAAAACGGTCTTCTTAATCTTCTCTCCTTGTTACTTGTTCCTTGCTTGTTATGAAAACGTCTCCCAAATAGGTTTATATAAGAGTCCACAAGAAGCAGCGCTGTCAGAAGCCCGATAGAGCTTGAATTAGAAAATCCAGAATTAAAAATCCCGCACCCAGGCGGCCGCCTTCAATCTCCACGCGGGCTCTTCCTGGAGGCGGTCGCCTCCTGCCTTTCTGGAAAAATAATATTCGAGCCTCTGATTTTGCTGATTTCTTCGCACAACTCCCCGCAACTGATCCCAAACACTTCCCTAGGCTTATTATGATGAAATCTCCCTAATTACGCAAGTTATACCCTGAAACACAAAAACACTAGAAAAACGCATCAAGTACACAAAATACTTGATTTCAAGACATCAATTCAAGCTATTATAAGACGCTCTAAGTGGTACAAAATGCCACTTCTCAATATGGTGTAGTTTTAACTCCGACGCGGAGGAACGACGGGGAAAGTGTTGGTGGATTAACGGAGACACAAGGGAAGAAGGGTGACGTAAATTACGCTAAGAATGTTCTTGATCCCAGTAAATCAGGGATACCATAAATTATGGGCGAGAATAGTGGAGAGGATCAATATAAGAGCCGAGTACCAACTGTTGAGCCAACAATTTTGGGAATTTTAAATTAGAGGCGGGAAGAAGATACTACAGAGATAGAAACAGCTGGACTCTCTATCACGGACCCTAAAAGACGTAGAGTGGATGATCCAATAACAGAAAGGCCCATTAATATGTTGTCTACTGAGGATGATGTCATGACCGAGTCTCAAACAGAGGATAATCATGTTCCAAAAAATTTGAAAATGGCGGGTGTTGCGAGGCAGACCCGCCATGCATGATGAGTGTCTTGAGTTGGAACTGCCGAGGGATTGGGCTGCCCTGTAATATTTGGTTCCTTAAAGACGTGGTACGTCATCAAAAGCCCGAATTTATTTTCTTATGTGAGAATATTGACAGGAAAGATAAAGTGGATTGGGTTAGAAGGTAATTAAGATATGAAAGGATGATTGTGATTGAGCCGCAAGGTCGAAGTGGAGGCTTGTCTTTACTATGGAAGGAGATGGATCAGGGAAATCTCCTTAGTTATTCTCAAAAACATATTGACATCGAGGCCAGAGTTGAAGGTATGGAGACTTGGCGCCTAACAGGAGTGTATGGGGAACCAGTTCGCACCAACAGAAAGAAAATGTGGGACTTGCTGAGACATCTGGCCAGAGATTCTTACTTACCGTGGGTTGCTATAAGAGACATGAATAATACTTTCTCGCATATCGACAAAAAAGGGGGAAGGCCATACCCGAACGGTTTGATTGATGGTTTTAACGAAGCTCTAATTGATGTGGGCTTAATAGATATGAATTTAACAGGGCATCAATTTACATGGGAGTATGGTAAAGGAACGAATAAGTGGATAGAAATTTGATTGGATAGATCGTTAACGACCGATACGTGGTTAACCTTATTCCCAGTTGCAATGTTGTATAACTTGGAGGGTTCAGAGTCTGATCATAGCCCATTACTGCTTATTCCTAAGAAGTAAGAACAATGACAACACACAATGTTAGGTCACACTTTCACTGTAGAGGGGGTGAATACAGTGTTTATTACAATCAAATCAAACTTTAAGAACTTATGTAACAGAAAACAAACTTTATTTAAACAATAAACTCTGTTACAATCTGGAACTGTTATCTCTCAGTGATGAACAAAATATGACGAGAGCTGCTAGGGTTATATTAAATAATATTCTCGATTATGATAACACTTATAGTGTAAACCCTATGTCTGTGTTTATATACTACACAGTTACAAGATAATCGCTAATTGATATGGAATATAATTCTGCTTCCTAAAATATATCAATCAGATATCTTCTATTCCAAGTATTCCATTCTTCACGGAATTCCTTCTTCATGCATATCTCTTCTTATGTTTATCTTGATCTTCTTAACTTTAATCAGCTACTGTCCTTATCTGATCGTTCTTCAGCACTTAAGTTCCGATATCTATCTCCTGATGCTTATCTCCTGATAACATAAGTACTGATATCCCTTAAGTTCTGACTTCCAGTATAAGTACTGATCAGTTAAGTACTGATTTGTTCTGTTCAAATAAGATCTGAAATCTAAACATAAAACATATTAGCCATGACATTATCAAATATATCTAACAATCTCCCCCAACTTGTAAATTAGCAAAATATACAAGTTTAACAGATATTTGATGATGTCAAAAACATTAAGTATAAATGCATGAAAAATAGACAAGATAACTACAACTTACAGTCCTTAAAGTTTTTACCAATTCAACTTCTGATAACAACTTCAATCTGTATAAATATCAGAATTTAAGCAGTTATAGATCTTTGACTTGGCTTCATCATTTTCTGATCTCTCTGATGTCAGGAGTTGTTCTGAGATAATTCTTCAACAAACATTTCTCAGCATATCTGAGTTCATCAATCATTCTCCGTTTGACATCTTTAAGCTCTGCAGTATCTTCACCAGTTTGAAATATTGCAGCTCTGAGATCATTAATCTTTGCTTTTCTCAACTCCCGATCTAGTCTTATGACATAAGCTTTGTTAGACTCTAGATTGAATTCAAGCCCCTTAATACCAAGATATGTTCTGATCTGTGCAGTATTAGGCTTCATATCAACAATATCACCATTGTGATCTCTGTACTTTGGAACATATCTGCTGTCAGACTTAACAGAATAAAGTCTTTTCTGTCTCTGAATCTGTTCTTTTAAGTAGTTTGCAGCAGTCTCTGTTATTCTGTTATCCACTTGAAGTAAGAAAAGTACATGCTCCAATTCTTCAAAATACTTCAATGGAATGGCATTTTGTCTTATATGATAAACCCTACCATCTGTCATGAAATACAACATGATGTATTCTTTCAAGTAGGTATGGTAAACCATCTGTACAGATTCTAGTTGATTCAATCTCTCAGGAGTTGCTCCAATACCTGGTTCACTCAAGGAAGTTGGATCATCGGTAGTGTTGTGTACTCTTCTTTCATCAGCACTTCCCAATCCAGTTTTATCTCTAGCTTCCTTTCCAGTAACTACTCTTGCTTCAAAACCACTTGAAGTAGTCTTCAAAGATTGAGTCTGTTTTGCTTTAGTGAATCCTGGTAGGAGTGTTTTAGATTTATTTTCTGATATCAAGTTAACTTGAGCACTGTCAGAGGTTACTTGCTTCTTCTGAATATCAGAACTTACAATTTCTTGACTCTGAACAACTTGAGCCATGTCAGAGGTTGTTTTAAGAACTTTTCTTGAAGTCAGAGCAAGATTATCTTTTCCATCAGTAATTTCCTCTTCCTCAGGAGGTACATAAGGCTTGATAGGTTCACCAACCTTTTCTTTACCCTTGGATCTTGGATCTATCTGTGGTTGTGATCTAGCCAAAGTTTCTTCAGTATGTATCCTTTCTTTGATCACAATGCCTTTAGGTTTTGGAAGTAACTTTTTACCAGAAGCTTCAGATTTAGATGTGACTTTCTCTGATTTAAGTCTGGCTTCTTCTTCCTTTAAACTTTCCAAGTCCATCCCTGGATTTTCTTGAAGAAATAACTGTCTTGACATTTCCTCATCAAGATCTAGAAGTTCATCAGAACTTATCCTTTTACCAGCAGCAGAACTTATTCTTTTCCCAGTATCAGAACTTGTTCTGTGACTAGCTTGTCTTGATGTAAACCTTCTACCTTGACTATGACCACTACCCATTCCAGAGTTTCCTTGGTCATCTTTACCATCATCCTTTCCTTGCAGTGACTTGTTGGTTTTGCATTTGGACTTAATTACCTTCTCCCCCTTTTTGGCATCAGCAGGTAATAAAAGAGAGATAAGTAGTTCCACTGAGGTCTGGATTTCAGTAAGTTGCGATTGCTGAGAAGCTTGATTTGTCAGAATTTGATCAATCTGAGCTTGTTGCTTCTCTTGAGTTTTCTCAATATAAGCAACCCTGTCAATGGTAGGTTGGAAGAACTTTTTCTTATCAATTTTCCAAACTTGTTCCTGTTTGATAAAGTTCTCCTGAATCTTGTGTAGCTCTGCATGAGTGTTGGAATGAAGACCTTGTAGATGTTTAGTACTCAATGCAGTGACTCTAAGCTGGGTTTTAAAATCATCAGAATGTAACATGTCATCAGCTTTAGTCAAGTGCTCAGCAAGATGTAAAGCATTAGGAACACATGAAACTGAGTTCCATTCCTTAGTCCACTCCTGACCTGCAGGAGTTTCACTCCAAGGTACTGGTGCATCCCTGATAACAAACTCCTTTACCAGTTCAGACTTAGGAAGAGTCAGTGGAGGAGTATGTCCTGAAGGACCTGCTTCATCAGCATCTACAGTTGTAGCAGCTTCACCAGTATCTCCAACATTTGCAGCATCAGAACTTAAAGAATCAGTATCTTCTGATAAGACAACTGTGTGAGTAGCAATGGAGGCATCAACATCCTCTAATTGCTGATCTGATACTAAGTTCTGATCAACAGCCATATCCTGATGTTCACCTAAAATCTGATCATCAGCATCTTGATGCAGAGAAGGTGTTAGTGATAACTCAGGAGTTTGAACAGCATCAGTAACAGGTGTTGTGGAAGGATTATTTGCTGTTGGAGCTTCTAAGAAAAGTATTTCAGGCACAACCAGGTTCTGAATATCAATTTCAGCACTTGTGCCTGGATCAACAAGAGACATAGAAGGTGAATTAGCCTTGTCAGATACAGGTTCCTGAGATGGAGTTGATGGAG
The DNA here is from genome assembly GCF_009905375.1 of Apium graveolens. NCBI lineage: Eukaryota > Viridiplantae > Streptophyta > Magnoliopsida > Apiales > Apiaceae > Apium > Apium graveolens. The sequence continues at coordinate 165,148,467 of NC_133656.1, read as the reverse complement.
AAGAAGTGACTGGAGCAAATTCCTTGTCTTGTGAGATCAGAGATTCCTGATCCCCTTCCTTAGCTGCTTCCTCCTCATCATCTGAAACTGGCCTTTGTGCCCTCTGTTTCTTGTACTTCCTTGTTGATTTGGATTCCTTGGGAGTTTCAGGAACAGTCATACGTCTAAGCCTCTTGAGAAGCCTAGAACCCCCAATTGCAGAATCCTTCTGAGAAGTTGCCTTCTCAGCTTCATCTACCACAGGTTCTGAAGAGGGAATCTGATCCTCAGAATCTGATTCATCTCTCAAAGTAATCCTCCTCTTCTTCAGAGATGTTTGAGGAACAGTCTTTGTTCTCTTTGGCTTAGAGGATGTAGGCTTCACAGTAGGTGTTGAAGAAGAAGGTTGAGCAGTCTGTGAAGTGGAGAGATAGGATTTGAGATAAGTTCTGAGGGTAGGTTGAGTAGAATGAGAGGTAGGGACTGAGGTTGATGGATTTTGGTTATGGTGAGTTGGTTGAACATTTGAGTAAACAGATTTGTAAGTAGCAGGATCAGCATTTACCAGAATCTGTTTCACAGACTGAGGAATCTGTAATTGTCTCACCATTGATTTCTTTGTGTCAGCATTTATCAGGTCGTTAAAGTACCTTTTTGCAACCTTAAAAGGTGGGGTTTGAGTGCTGACTAACTGGGGTTCAGCAGTACAATACGTATAAATAAGTTGACAGAATCTAGCAAAATAAACAACATCTCGATCCTCTGTCATCCTATCCCCAATAAAACCAATTATTCCAGTTGCAAAATCAAAATGAGTTTGATGGATAATAGCATACCCGATGTGCTGACTTAGAATTGGGATGGCATCAAAATTTGAACACTTGTTGCCAAAAGCCTTGGTGATGCAATCGAAGAAGAAACTCCATTCTCTTCTGATATTAGCCCGTTTCAACTGTCCAAGTTTCGTCAGACTCTTTTCATATCCCAAATCAGTCATTAACCCCCGAAGTTCTGATTCCTCTGGTATAGAGAAGGTACAATCTTCTAGAAGATGTAATGCTCTTCGTACTGTACCAGGAGTGACTACATAGGATGAATCACCCACTTGGAAGATAATACTGGGAGTTCCTCGTTTACCACCATCATCAAAAACTCCAGTCCTCCAGAACCGCAGAACTTGTTGACTTGAAAATAATTCAGGCTGAGTTAAGGCGTACCCAACCTCACTATGTGCAAGAAGATCTTGCACAAAATGCAATTCAGATGGAGCTTCAGCATGATCAAGAATTGCAGCATAGTTGTTTGGAACAAACTTTGCTCCATCAATGATTAAATCCTTTGGTGCCATGTGAAAAAATATTGAAATTCAAGTATGCCTGTTAGGTGTTTGAGATAATGTCTGTATGAAAAACCAACGTGAGAAAGAATGAGAAAGAGAGTAAAAGTAAGAAGAGAGATAAAGTATAAAGAAAATAAAAGATTAAAGAAATCTTCTCTCTGTTGTTCTTATACTCTGAAAAAAAATGTTACCGTTGGACACCTGTCAGACATGCAGTAATAACGGATAGTTACTGGGCTCGAGAAAACAGGAATGATTACTTACCCAGTTGCCTTGTTTCAAGGAAAAACCATTTCAGTTATCAAGAGACACAGTTTTAATTCAAAATTAAAACCGTTAGCACTGATTGAATTATTTTTCACTGCAACATTAATATTCTGAAAATGAATCATGTTAAAAATGACCGAGATAATTTCGATGAATAAGTGCTGACAAAGAATCAGAACTTAAATAAAGACAAAATTTAAATGGTCATCAGAATATCAAGCAGGATTTAACAACACAAGATAAAATAACTCAGAGACAAAATCTTGAAGTAAAAACAGTTTTCATTAATATATCAAGTCAATACATATATGAAATAGAAATTACATCAATACAAGATTTTCCCTAAGCTTCTAATCCTAACGTCAACAGCTTTAGTCCTAGCTAAGAAGCCTGACAAAGCTGAGGATGAAGAAGAACAGGAAGAAGACGAGATTAAGTCATCTTCCTCTTCCTATCTTCGACAAACAAGATAGCGAGTCGAATGACTCGCTCTTGCTGACGGATAGCTTCCCGCCTTTCCTCCTCCAGGCGCTCCAGATGGCGATGGTAATCCATCTTGAAGAATAGAAGGTGAGCCAGCACCTCCTGTGGGACAGAGTCCCAGATCTCCTCAGGAATGGCTGTGATATGCCACTCCTGCTGCCACTCGGCACAACTGAGCTCCATTGTGAAGGTTTGTGTGTTCAAAAACATGTTGTATCGAACCATTGTGTTTTTGACAGAAGAAGGAGGATAAGTGTGTGAGAAGAATGTGATGGAAAGACTAATGTGAAGTGGCTGTGTATATAGGCAAGAGAATGCCAAGAGACGCAAAGATATTTAATGCTGACAGGTAGAATTAATTCTACCTCGTCTCCCTAGACTTTGAAAAAGAATAACAGTCATTGGAAAAGGAATGTGCACATGTAACAAGAGTGAACTGTTCAAGGACGAGTGCCATTATGTTTTAACCATAGACTATTAATCTTCCACTTCAACATTTCGAAATTAATCTGAGACTGTTACCAAATTTTACTCACAGATAAGTCAAGTAAAGGGTTAGACTGAAAAATCAGAACTTAGACCTATACCAGAACTTAACAGTCATCAGAACATAATGTCTTAACTCGAACAAGGAATATCTATCTTAGTAAATACTCATACAAGTGCTTAGTTATGAACGTCAGAACTTAATCATCAGAAAGTGTAACTAGAACTTGTCCTCAGAATTTGTGCAAAAGTGACACAATGACTGTTTATCTAAAATAACATAGACCACCACAGAAATTTCATCATTCATATGGAGTGATGTGTGTGTGCATTAAGCTAAATAACAGACAAAGAGTAAAGTCTGATCTACTTCAGTACATCTTAGAAATAAGTCATAATTAAAATTTTGCTAAAGAGCTGTCATTATCCTGAAACCTACTGATAAATGAGTTCATGCATGAGTCCACCTCAACTGTTTTTGTGCTAATTTTATGCATCTTTTGAAATTCTATTTTACAGTGGCTTCTCAGTGTAAGTGAGTCACGACTGCTTATCAGAATTTATGCTATTATCAGAGTATTTCTCCAGTAATCATAGAGTGTGAAAAGTCACCAAGAAAATATTTTGCTTTTCTAATGCATATTTACTTAATACCAGCAATGCACTTGGGTCGTCCCATTCACATTTTTACTCTAGATCTCAAAGGAGTACCTGATATTATTCTTTGATTTTTGTTCTCTTTTTTTTTCTTTTGATAAGTGAAGTTTATCAGCATTTAGTACATTCAGCAGTTTTACTAGAATCAGAACTTAAACAGATGAGTAGCATTATTCTAATTTGGGACTTAGTAGTAAGATGAATAAAGTAAACTAAACTAAGCTCAAGTATCAGAATTTGCTTGTGTCATAAGATTTCCACAGAAATAATTACTTCTTTCATGGGATCATTTGTTTATTGAAGACTAGTAGGTCAGTATCTAGCACAATTATCCTCATAGGATTGAATAGTTACTGAAACAGACATATCACTTATCAGAATTTAGAAACATATATCAGACAACAGTCAGTACTTAAAGACATTTATCAATTAATGCACAGAATATACAAAGAGATTAATTCTGTAAATACTGATCATAAAGTTTGATAACATAGAACAAGTTTAAGCAGATTTAGAGAAAGAACCTGAAATCATTCCAAGTTCATTTACCAATTTTGAAAAGGTAGCTTCACACAGTGGTTTTGTGAAGATATCTGCTACTTGTTGATCTGTGGGAACAAAATGCAATTCCACTGTACCTTCATCCACATGTTCCCTGATGAAATGGTACCTGATGCTGATGTGCTTTGTCATAGAGTGTTGAACTGGATTACCTGTCATAGCAATAGTACTTTGATTATCACAGTAAATAGGGATTTTGAAATATGTTAACCCATAATCCAGTAACTAATTCTTCATCCAGAGAATCTGTGCACAGCAGCTTCCTGCAGCAATATACTCTGCTTCTACAGTTGATGTGGAAATTGACTTTTGTTTCTTGCTATACCAAGAAACCAACCTGCCTCCAAGAAATTGGCAGCTTCCACTTGTGCTTTTCCTGTCAATTTTGCAACCTGCAAAATCTGCATCTGAGTAACCTATTAATTTAAAATCTGATTCTCTAGGATACCATAATCCTAGATCAGCTGTTCCTTTAAGATACTTGAAGATTCTTTTTACAGCTGTTAAGTGAGGTTCTCTTGGATCTGCTTGAAATCTTGCACAAAGACAGGTAGCAAACATGATATCTGGTCTACTAGCAGTTAGATAGAGAAGTGAGCCAATCATACCTCTGTAATCAGTAATATCTATTGAATTACCAGTATCCTTATCCAGTTTTGTTGCAGTGGCCATGGGAGTGGATGCACTTGAACAGTCTTGCATTCCAAATTTCTTCAGCAAGTTTCTGGTGTACTTAGATTGACAAATAAAAGTTCCTTCTTCACTCTGCTTGACTTGAAGGCCCAGAAAATAACTGAGTTCTCCCATCATACTCATCTGATATCTTGACTGCATTAGTTTGGCAAACTTTTTGCAAAGTTTGTCATTTGGAGACCCAAAAATAATATCATCAACATAAATCTGAATCAAAAGTAAGTCCTTGCCATGGTTGAGATAGAACAGTGTTTTGTCAATAGTTCCTCTGTTGAATCCACTTTCCAGAAGAAACTGAGCTAAAGTCTCATACCATGCTCTAGGAGCTTGCTTAAGTCCATAAAGTGCTTTATCAAGCCTGTAGACATAATCTGGATGTTTGGAATCTACAAAGCCTGGAGGTTGTTTAACATATACTTCCTCTTCCAATTCTCCATTGAAAAAAGCACTTTTCACATCCATTTGAAAGACAGTAAACTTTTTGTGAGCAGCATAAGCCATGAATATCCTTATGGCTTCTAACCTAGCAACTGGAGCAAATGTTTCATCATAGTCAATTCCCTCCTGTTGAGAATATCCGTTTGCAACCAGCCTTGCCTTGTTCCTTACAATTATGCCATCACTGTCAGTTTTGTTTCTGAATACCCACTTTGTACCAACAACCGATCTATTCTTAGGTCTTGGCACTAAGGTCCAGACTTTGTTTCTTTCAAATTCATTCAACTCTTCCTGCATTGCTTGCACCCAATCAGCATCTTGAAGAGCTTCTTCCACTTTCTTTGGCTCAGACTGAGAGAGAAAAGAATTGTAAAGACATTCATTCGAAGTACCTGTTCTAGTTCTGACACCTGCCTCAGGATTTCCAATTATCAAATCAGGTGTATGTGATTTTGTCCACTTCCTTACAGATGGAAGATTTTCTCTAGAACTGGATGCTCCCCCATGATTCATGCTGTCTTCGGTTTCATTTTCTGATGCTCCCCCTGAAACTATGCTCTCTGAGTTGGATCCTTCAGTATTTAGATTTTCAGTACTTGGCTTATCAGAACTTGACGAATCAGAATTTGAAGAGCCAGATGTATGTTCTGATGCTTCTTGAGATGTGATAATATCTTGAGTATGCTCCCCCTGCATTGGTGCATCTTCCTTTGACGTAGTCACCACAGTTTCAATAACATCAGAGTTTAATCCATCAGAATTTACAGTATCAGGACTTAGACTGTCAGGACTTGAGGTATCAGAATATGAATCTTCATTTTCAAATCTCAGCTGATCATGATCAATGCAATCTTCAAGTCCAGTGATCTTCTTGTCATCAAAAGAGACATTGATAGATTCCATGACCACTTTTGTTCTCAAATTATAGACTCTGAAGGCTTTTGTAGAAAGTGGATATCCAACAAAGATTCCCTCATCAGCTTTTAGATCAAACTTGGATAGCTGTTCAGGATGAGTCTTGAGAACAAAACATTTACATCCAAATACATGAAAGTATTTGAGATTTGGCTTCTTGTTCTTCACCATCTCATATGGTGTTTTTCCATGCTTGTTAATGAGTGTTGCATTTTGAGTAAAACAAGCAGTCTGCACAGCTTCAACCCAGAAATAGGTTGGAAGCTTTGCTTCTTCAAGCATTGTTCGTGCAGCTTCAATGAGAGTTCTATTCTTCCTTTCAACAACTCCATTTTGCTGTGGAGTTCCAGGAGCAGAAAATTCCTGCTTTATTCCATGATTTTTGCAGAACTCTTCCATTATCAGATTCTTGAATTCAGTGCCATTATCACTCCTCAAAATTTTCACAGAATCTTTGATCAATTTATCCAGATGTTTGACATGATCAATCAGGATAGATGTAGTTTCACTTTTTGTGTGCAAGAAATACACCCATGTGTATCTGGTGAACTCATCTACTATGACCAACGCATATTTCTTCTTTGCAATAGACATGACATTCACTGGACCAAATAGATCAACATGAAGCAGATAATAAGGCTCAAGAATTGATGATTCAGTCTTGCTCTTGAATGAAGATTTTCTTTGTTTAGCCTTCTGACATGAGTCACAAAGACCATCAGGAACAAACACTGATTTTGGCAGTCCTCTCACAAGATCTTTCTTGATCAGTTCATTTATCTTGTTGAAGTTTAAATGAGAGAGTTTCTTGTGCCAATTCCAGCTTTCTTCAGTTGAGGCTCTACTCACTAAACAGATTGCAGAACCATCAGAACTTGTTGAAAACTTAGCTTCATAAATGTTACCATGCCTGAATCCCTTCAGAACAATTTTTTCTTTAGATTTACTAACTATTTCACAATGTTCTGCAAAGAAATCAACATGATAACCTCTGTCACAGATTTGACTTATACTCAGTAAGTTGTGTTTAAGTCCTGAGACCAGAGCTACATCTTTAATGATGACATTCCCAAGATTGATATTGCCATATCCCAAAGTTTTTCCAATGTTGCCATCTCCATAAGAAACACTTGGGCCAGCTTTCTCCACAAAGTCTGATAGCAGGACCTTATTTCCAGTCATATGTCCTGAACATCCACTATCCAGAACTAAAATATTTTTCCTGTTGCCCTGCAATCAAAAAGACCACTAATTATTAGTTTTAAGGACCCAGACTTGCTTGGATCCTTTGGCCTTTTTAGGTTTGTTAACATTTGCAGCGGATTTAGCATCAGATTTTATGTTAACAGTTTTCTCATCAGAACTTATACTACCAGACTTTGAATCAGAACTTATACTAGAAGGAACAACAGAAACTTTCTTTAAAGAAGGTTTTATTTGATAATAATCATATTACAAACTATGATATTCTTTACAAGTATAAATGGAATGCCATAAACTACCACAATGAAAACAAGGATTTTGTGGTTTGTATCTAACAGACTGACTCTCAACTCCTGATTTTGAAGATAAGGAGTTAATATTCTTATTTTTCCTGCAAAAAGAAGCCAGATGGTTAGAACTTCCACAGTTATGACACGCTTTCCTAGGAGCATCAGGAACAGATTTATAGTTATTGCTTTTATTCACACCTTCCTTTCCATTCCTGTTTTTCCTAGGTGATTTTACCTTGTTTGCATTCTTAACATCTTTCAGCTTATGCTTAAGCTGCTTCTTTGTCATTAAGCCTATGTTGACTTCAGCTGTCTTTTCCTGTTTTAGTTTGTCAGAAGCTAATTCCTCTTTAACTTCTGATTTCTCATTTTCAGATTTTTCAGTTACAAACTTAACAGGTTTTAACTTCGGCTTTTGCTTATCAACAGGCTTAATTTCTACAGTTCCTTTTTCATTTTTATTTTCTCCATAACCTAAGCCCTCTTTCCAGTTTCCACTGCTTAGCAAATTTTGAGTTGTTTTGCCAGAGTTAGTCCAAGTTCTGATAATCTCTCTCTCCTTTTCTAACTCAGTTTTTAGAGATTCATTCATTTTTAGCACTTCATCCCTAACATAAAAAGCATCATCTCTATCCTGCTGAGTTTGATGGAACATGACTAACTCTTTTTCTAAGAAATCATTTCTTTTCCTAAAAGCAAGATTTTCAGAAGTTAATCTTTCACATGTTAAAGTTTGATCTCTATAACTAACAAACATGGTTTTAAGATATCTTCTCAACTCATTAATATCATCAGTATGAAAAGCATAAGTAGTCTGAGGTACCTTTGTTTCAGCAGCTTCAGAACTGCTCTCAGAACTTGATTTATCAGCATTTGCCATCAATGCATAGTTCTCCTCACTTTCAGAGTCTGAGGTGTCTGTCCAGCTTTTCTGCTTTGTGACAAGAGCTTTGCCTTTGTCACTCTTGGTCTTCTTGCAATCAGGAGATATGTGGCCTTTCTCACCACAATTATAACATTTAACATTAGCGTAATCTCCTCTGTCAGACTTTCCTCCTCTTCCTTCAGATCTTCTGAAATTCTTCTTATCAGAACTTATGCCTTTTCTGGAAAACTTCTTTCCCTTCCTGAACTTCCTGTATGCAATCTTTGTGATTCCTTTCACCATAAGAGCACACAGCTTCATCATCTCCTCATCAGCATTAGTTTCAGGCAAGCTTTCAGAATCTGAGTCATCATCACTCTCAGAACTTGATGACTCAGTATCAGACTTTATGATAAGAGCTTTACCCTTGTCTTTCTTTGAGGAAGGTGGTTTGGGGGATTCCTCTTCAGCCTTGAGAGCAACTGTCCTTGACTTTCCTCCTTTCCTCTTGCTTCTTTGTTCCATCTCAAGTTCATGAGTCTTGAGCATTCCATAGATTTCATCAAGAGTTGTTTCATCATGATTGTAGTTGTCTCTTATTGTTGTTGCCTTCAAATCCCAACATTCAGGAAGAGCTAACAGGAATTTAAGGTTTGTATCTTCAAGATCATACTCCTTATTAACCAACGACAAGTCATTCAAGAGTTTGACAAATCTATCATATACATCAGTCAATGACTCATTAGTCCTAGAGTCAAAGTGTTCATACTCTTGAGTGAGTATTGTCTTCCTGTTCTTCTTAACTGTTTCAGTTCCTTGACACCTTGTCTCCAGTGCATCCCATATCTCCTTAGCAGTCTTGCAGTTGATTACCCTGTTTGACATTACATTATCAATGGCACTATGCAATAAGTGTCGTACCTTGGCATCCTTAGCAATAGATGCTATATCTTCAGCAGTGTAATCACTCTTTTCCTTTGGTACGGTCATTGCTGCTTCACCTGCAACTACAACAGCGAGCTTGGTAGGTTTGTGAGGCCCTTCCTTGATTCTATCAAGGTATTCTGGATCTGTTGCTTCCAGAAATATGGTCATCCTTACCTTCCATATGGGATATTCAGATGGTCTCAATATGGGAACTCTGATAGTCTCATATCGACTCTGAGTTGATGTCTTTGATGATTCCTCAGTTTTGGTAGGCTTAGTTGGAGTTTCTGTGTCAGACATGATTGTGTTTGGATCTTTAACTGTATGTGTGTTAACAGAAGGCTCTGATACCACTTGTTAGGTCACACTTTCACTGTAGATGGGGTGAATACAGTGTTTATTACAATCAAATCAAACTTCAAGAACTTATGTAACAGAAAACAAACTTTATTTAAACAATAAACTCTGTTACAATCTGGAACTGTTATCTCTCAGTGATGAACAAAATATGACGAGAGCTGCTAGGGTTATATTAAATAATATTCTCGATTATGATAACACTTATAGTGTAAACCCTATGTCTGTGTTTATATACTACACAGTTACAAGATAATCGCTAATTGATATGGAATATAATTCTGCTTCCTAAAATATATCAATCAGATATCTTCTATTCCAAGTATTCCATTCTTCACGGAATTCCTTCTTCATGCATATCTCTTCTTATGTTTATCTTGATCTTCTTAACTTTAATCAGCTACTGTCCTTATCTGATCGTTCTTCAGCACTTAAGTTCCGATATCTATCTCCTGATGCTTATCTCCTGATAACATAAGTACTGATATCCCTTAAGTTCTGACTTCCAGTATAAGTACTGATCAGTTAAGTACTGATTTGTTCTGTTCAAATAAGATCTGAAATCTAAACATAAAACATATTAGCCATGACATTATCAAATATATCTAACACACAATCTAACCCACGTTTCAGGTTTAAAAATGCGTGGCTCTTGGAACCGACGTGCTTGCAGTTGGTAAAGGACAGCTGGGAGGGGAACACTGGTAACGACATTCAAGAGAAGATTAGAATATGTGGTGAGAAGTTGTTAGTTTGGGGGAAAGAGATAACCCGGGACTTTGCAAAACACATTCGAGAGTGCAAAGCTGAGTTAAAACACTTAAGAGGCAAAAGTAATATGCAGGCTATTCATAATTACATGGAAACTAGGAAAAAGTTATTTTTAATTCCGGAACAACGTGAAATCTTATGGAGGCAGAAATCGAAGCAGCTATGGCTGCAATCTGGGGATTAAAACAACAAGTATTTCCATGCTATGACCAATACAAGATGCAGAACAAACCAGATTACTAAGCTGCAAAATGATGATGGAGAGTGGAAAGATTGGGGCAATGGTTTGTCAGAGCTGATCAACAAGTATTATGAGGACTTATTCAGTACAGAGCATAATGAGTGGGAGGAAGTGATTGACTGTGTCCCAAAGATGAAAATTGAGGAGCAAAATAATGCTCTAATGAAAGAAGTTACATAGGAGGAAATAAAAGGGGCCCTGTTTTAAATGCATCCAGACAAGTCCCCTGGACCAGATGGTATGACGCCAGCTTTCTTTCAAAAACACTGGGCGATTCTTGGAAGGAATGGATAGATTTCTTTGTGCAGGTAGGATGCGGAATAATTTGAATGAAACAAATGTGGTTTTAATTCCAAAAAAGCGAAGTCCTACAAAGATGGGAGATTTAAGACCCATTTCGCTTTGTAATGTTCTGGCTAAGATTATTACAAAGGTTCTTTCTAATCGAATGAAGGAGGTTTTTGAGGGATGTATTTCAGATAACCAAAGTGCATTTATACCGGGATGAGTCATTTAGACAACATAATGATCTCGTACGAAGTTATGCACTATTTAAAGAGAAGAAGAAGGGGTAAAGAGGGATATATGACGCTGAAGTTAGATATGAGTAAGGCGTATGATAGGGTGGAGTGGGACTATCTACGGGCCATTTTAAGGAATATGGGGTTTTCTGAAAGATGGGTGAAGCTTATTCTCCAACGTGTTACTTCAGTTTCGTATAGAATTACTCACGGTCAAAATAATATGGGTCCTATTCAGCCAAGTAGGGGAATTAGACAAGGAGACCCTCTCTCTCCTTATCTATTTATTTTGTGTGCTGAAGGCCTATCAGCTTTAATTCTACGAAATGAAGAACGCAAGTTGATAAGTGGTATTAATGTGTGCAATAAGGCTCCAAGTATAACACATATGCTATTCGCTGACGATAGTTATATGTACTGTAAGGCGAGTGAGGAGGAGGCATATTGAGTTCTAAGTATGCTCCAAGTGTTTGAAAATGCTTCAGGCCAGAAGGTTAGCCGAACGAAGTCATCTGTGTTTTTTAGTATGAACACAAGTTCTTAATGTCATGCTAGAGTATGTGAGACTTTACAGATGGTGAAAGCTGATAAAAGAAGCACGTACTTGGGACTTCCTAATACAATGGGTAGGAATAAATCGGTTATCTTAGGATTCCTGAAAGACAAAGTTAACAAAAGGGTGGCAAGTTGGGATGGTAAGTTGATTTCAAAGGGTGGTAAACAAGTTGTGATCAAATCGGTGGCTCAAACGTTACCGATCTACGCAATGAGTGTATTATTGTTACCCCTTGAGATAACAAAGGATATAGAAAGAAGCATGGCGCGTTACTGGTGGTGTTTGCATCCTAAAAAGGAGAAAGGAATCCACTGGATGAGTTGGATTGAATGAGTCATCATAAAGCGGCTGGAGATATGGGATTTCGTAATCTGAGAGATTTCAACCTTGCTCTTTTGGGTAAACAAGGGTGGCGATTTCTTATTAAACCTGAGAGCCTAGTAAACAGAATGTTTAAAGCTCGGTACTTTCCCTCTACCAATTTTCTGGACTCAGCGCTCGATAGTAATCCAAGTTTCATGTGGAGAAGTGTATGGGAGGCTAAGGATCTAGTGAAGGCTGGGGCGAGGTGGCTCATAGGATCGGGGCAAAAAATTGATATTCTTAACCAGCCATGGTTGGTGAACGACCAAAATCCATATGTTACTACCATCTCCTAATCTCTACAGCACAATAAAGTTGCAGGGTTAATGCTTATGGAGCATAAAACTTGGGATAATGAAATCATAGAAGACTTGTTCAACGACCGTGATCAACAATGTATAAAAATCATTGTGTTGAGGAATAAAGTAAAAGAGGATAAGTTATTCTGGAAGCTCGAAGAGTCAGGAAACTACTCTATGAAGAGTGCGAATAGATTACTTCAAGTTCAAAAAGGTCTATGTCACACGGAATACAATTACAACCTATGGAAGAGGATGTGGAGAAAAAGGCTCCTCCGAAGGTGCTTACCTTGGTATGGAGGGCTCTCTCGGGATGTCTACCAAAAAGTAATATGCTCTTGAAAAAAAATGTTCCAGTGGTTGCTTGTTGTCCAGTTTGTGATGGAGAGAATGAGTCAATTATTCATGCCTTAGTTTCATGTCCTGTTGCAGCTCAGTGTTGGCATAAACCTTTTCCTGAGCTAAGTGCAATGGTCGCAACATAATTCTTTTCTTGGCTGGACCAAGCTTTATCTAAGCTTGATGCATGGAAATGCGCAGAGGCTGTAATTCTGTGTTGGGCAATGTGGAAAGTAAGGAACGAAAATTTTTGGAATCAAAGAAAGGCTCGAATCGACGCTGTGGTGTCGTCAGCAGCACAATACCTTAAGCAGTGGAAAGAAGCCCAGGGTAGGTCTAATATTTTGTCGTCTTAGTCTTTCTTAGTAGGTGATGGTGTTAGTCTCTGGGTAAAACCTCAGGAAGATATAATTAAGGTGTCAGTTGATGCAACAGTGTTTTCGGACTTTTCGGCGTTCGATATAGGTACGGTGGCTAGAAATTTAAGTGGTCATCTACAAGCAAAGGCAAGGCTTTTCAAGGAGATGCTACACCTGCATTAGCCGAATCTATGGCCATCAAAGAGGCTTTAAGTTGGATGAAGCAGGAGCAATGAGAGAAAGTAGTTATTGAATCTGATAGTCTGGTAGCAATTCAGGCAATTAGAAGCCAAGTGCCGATGTGCTCCCTCTTTGGTAAGGTGGTGGAGGACTGTAAGAAACTTGTCAAGTGAGCTAGTACAACTTTGTTATTTTTTATCAAAAGGTCTGCTAATGAGGATGCTCACTACATTGCGATATAGTCTTATTCTTTTTCAGATCGAGTTCTTGTTGGGAGTTCTGTTCCCATCGAGTTTATGTCTATTTTACAAGCTGATTTAGCAAATTAATAAAATTTCTACACCTTTACATAAAAAAAAATAGTTGGTTCGGCTTAACAATTAAAGTTAGGCTAATAAGAAGGGCCAATTAAAGTTGGGCTAGTAAGAAGGCTGAACAACCCAAAATGATGACGTATTCAGGCAAAAAAAAGAGAAATGATGGATTACCTAAAAGGTTCATATAACCATCTCCAAATGGCAAATGCTCACACCTAACACTTAATGACTTTTATGATAATGAAAATTAAACCCGCGTACATATAAGCCCATAAATTAGAACATCAAATTAATTTAGGTTATTTAGCATTATTTATTGAAAATAAAATATATATGTAAGAGATATAGGTACCCACATGGTCCAAAACCAGACAAATCCGATTAGAATCGACCCGAATCGATCCTAACCCGAAAAAATTCATATCGAACTTTAGTTGAGTTAAAAATTATAAAAATTGAGATAAATGAATTGAGTTAGATTTTTTTATGTCACCCGCCTATTTCAAACCGACCCACACATATTACTAAAAGCTTCACATAATTTAAAAAATAAATAGGTACTTTGCATGCATATCTTAGACTGTTCTTATTACACATTTACAACATAATCGCTAAAAGTTTAAATTAGGTTATGTTTATGTCTATGATAGTTATTGTTGAACTTTTGTGTTAAAACTAGCTAAACACAATTAACACCGTTATAGTAGGTGAATAAAACTGAAAAATTGCATCTAAACGCAACACAAGACATTATAAAACTTTAATTTACTTAAGTTGGCATATTACAATTAAACCTCGATAAAATAATAATCGAAAAAGTAATAATCTCGCTAAAATAATATTTTTCTCCGATCCCAACATAATGGACACGGTGTATTTTTACTCCCTGTAAAGTAATAAACTCGCTAAATTAATATTTTTTCTTGGTCGTAACCCTATTACTTTAAAGATGTTTAACTGTAGTTTACTTTAACTTCAAATGTTTGAAATGAAAATAAATAATTTTTTTTGGCTAATTTAACCAACCCAGCCCGACCTAAATTCTAACCAACACAACACGATTAAATTAAAATCGAACTTTAACTTGGTTAAAAATTATTAAAATCGATTTAATCGGGTTTTACACGGAACCGCCCAACCCAACCAACGGGCACCTGATTACACTCTCCACACACACAAACACACACACACACACTCATACATATCAAAATTTTATTTAAAATTATTTTTTTCACATTAATTTCATAGAAAATTACAAACAACAATATGTTTGAAAATTTTAAAAAAATCATGATAAAATTTTTTAAATTTATTTTGAATCTCAGAATTTTTAAGAATCTGTGTTATAATATAACAAATGTTTAATCAAATCTTAATTTTAAGAATTGTGTAATGACTACTATAATATTAATAAATAAATATATATTTTTAAAATAAGCTGAATAATATTTAGAAACTCATTTTAGATATAAGGTTCTCTTTAGAACCTCATTTATATATATAAGAAAAATAATAATCATAAGTCTTAACCTTTCAATATTGCTAAAAAATATCCGCAAGATTAGGTTAGGATGATAATATCAACAAAAAATAAAATTATATACTGAATTTTTGGTAAAAACTTATCTATACTTTAAAAGGGAATAAGTATATTGAAGTTAACCTCTGAATAATTTCGTGAAAGATAGTGATTGAGTTGAGTGTATTATATCTAAGTCACTATTTCTTCACTTCTCTAATATATACTTAACTATAATAACCAAAAACAATATTATATTATATAAGTAATATTAATACATGAATAATAATATATAAATTAGAAATAACTAAAACCCACACCACTTCCGTGATATAATATAGACACTTTTTGGTTATCAATCGAAACGAATAAAAACCGAAACATTTATAACCCGTCGATCAAAAATGCGTATTTTAAAGAAAATTGAAAAACTATTCAAAAATTATGAAACTTTGGGGATCTATAGAAAAAGTCCCAGAGGATCATGCTCAAAATTTCACCTTGAAATTAGTTAGCCCTCAATGACTTCAAAGCGACAGATAAATCAATTACGTATTGATTTTGGGGTTCCGGAAAAAAATTATGCTAAAATCACAAAATAAATATAGACTATAGAAGTTAGGATACGAAGGAAAAATCTTAAGTTTCAGGTCTAAAAATTATTTGGAAGAAAGGATTTTGATTTTTCCATTGTCAAAACAGCCTTCTAGAGTGACCGAAATTTTTTATTTATCTTTACCGACAAGTTAGCCAAATTTTTTTACTCACCATGAGGTCCGTAAAATAATTAAATTTGAATTAAATATGATTTTATCCGAATAAATAAGGACTTACGGGTATTTCAGAATAAAATCTATTTTTGGTCTTTTGGCGTGACATTTGTCATTATACATTGAATATAAATATGTAATATATATATATATATATATATATCTTGTTAGATATTGAGTGCAGTGAAATATAACACAGGGGGGTGAATGTGTTTCTTTGGATTTTAATTTGTTTTGAAAGTGTTTGCCTTATAAATGAACAAAGCAGATATGAACTTGTAGAGATAAATTGTTTAACTATCAACACAGAAACAAAATATTAAAAACTCATTTGACTGTATTAATCAAATTTATTTTGCTATAAATCCCAGTTTTTGAAAATAAGAACTCAGTTACAAATCTTGAGAGAGAATTCAAGATATTTTCTAGATTTGTTAGATTATATTCTAAACTAAGGACCCGTGCATGCTTTATAGGTTAACAATACTGGTTTACAAAACTTGCACTAAAATGTACTAACACGGTTTCTAAAGCTATCTTGTCTATTTCCATTTCCGGTGTTAGCAAATCTGTGCAGAATCTTGTGGGTTTGTGACCATCCTTTGTCCAGTGAATCTTGATCCTTGATCTTGTATTCTTCAACTTCTTTCATAGACTTTCCAATTCAATGAATGAATTGTTTGTTGACTGATAATCTTGAATCTTCCAGTTGTCTACATTCTGTAATATGAGCTCGTTTATCGAGATCTCTTTTGTTCTATAGAGATTTCACATATCGATAAGTATAATGACTTATCGATATCTTGAGTTCTCCACATGTGTTTTTGACTTGTCGAGGTATCTAGTTCTCTATATGTAGAATGACTTGTCGATATCTCCAGTTCTCTACATAGGCTTTTGACTTGTCAATATCTCTAGTTTTCTACATTAAGATTTAGCTTGTCGATACCTCTAGATCTCTACATGAAGAAATGACTTGTCAATATCTCCAGTTCTCGACATAGAATTTTTGACTTGTCGATATTTGAGATCTCTACATGCATTTTGACTTATCAATATCTCTTGTAACTTCTCTACATGCATTTGACTTATCGATATCTCTTGTAACTTCTCTACAAGTCATTTTGGGACTTCTCGACAGACTTCTCAATATCTCTTGATCTGTGACTTGTCGATATCTGACTTAAAACATTTCCTAGAACAACATTATTAAAATCCAAGATGCTACATTTCTCTCTGAGGCATAATCAGTATTTGATCTTCTTCCAGAATTTATTCCTTAGTGTAAGTCATATGTCATAGCCTATTTGTATATTCGAGGATTCAACTCAACTCAAATAAGAATGTAATAAGTAAATAGTGGATCGACCGTCAGAGAGATCTCGCAAAGTAATATCTGTCAAAGGATTCAGAAACAAGGTTCATCTACAGACTTGAGGAATTAATTTACTGGAAGAAGTTCAAGAAATTGATCATGCCTCAGTGATATAAATCAAGATCGTGGATTTAATCAAGTGACAGAGATCTCGTCAGGGTATCAATTAATTACAAGGATTTAATCTGAAGAAAATCAGAGTATCAAAGTCAACACATGAAGAAACGTCATGGAAGTTAGTCACTCATGAACCAGACAGTACATCGAGTGTCAAAGTTGAAGTGGTGGAATTGATTCATAATTTTCAGTGATTTTCAGAAGATTTGCAGAAGAATGGTTGCTGACAAGACTAGAATTAATTCTCTATTAATTAATTAAGTCATCTAATTTAATTAAGAAAATAAATTATATCTGCGAAGAATAATTTATTTATTAATTGAATTAATTGATTAATTAATTCTGAATTAATTTTAGGAATTTTCAGAATTTTAATTGGTTTAAAATCTATTTAAATTGAAACAAAGCAAACTGATTGTATTAGTATGACAATCGGTATGACAATCAATAGTCATACCGAAAGTCATGCTAATTCATTTAATTGTCTTGTTAGAATTTTTATTAGATTAAAAATCTGTTATTAATCTTTGCAAGACAATCTGAATTGTACTTATGTAACAATCGGTATGACAATCAATTGTCATACCGAAAGTCATGCTGGTTCAAAGGATTGTCATTGCAGTTCATTTGCATTCGGCTGTTTACTTAAAAAGAAACAAAAGAAGCAGAAGAAAAGATCCATCCAACACACAGAAAAATAGAAGCCAAGAACAAACAGAAAGAAAAAGCAGCCGCCTCTGAAACATTCAATTTTTATCTGCTTAATTCAAGATCAATTTCTAGATTGCAAAGTTAAATCCAATCAACTAGAAATCATTCTCTTGTTCTTGTGTAACAATCTAGCGGATCAAAATCCCTAGAACTTAATCTCAAATTGCGTTTAGCATTTGAATCTTTTTATTACAAAAATAGAAAAAGTTCATGTCGAATTTATTCTAGATTTGTGATAATTAATTTGAGATTAATTCCTTGTAATCGATACAGTTGTTGTAACACCTTTCAAGTTTAATAATATTTTTATTTAACTTGAATTTTGTTTCACATTTTTTTTCCGCATTTAATTCGATTATTCGGTACTGTTTGTATTCAACCCCCCCTTCTACAAACACATTGGGACCTAACAATTGGTATCAGAGCCTTCTGATTAACGAACACATCAAGATCCTAGACTTTTGTGATTTTTCAACTCCTTGAATTTTTATTTATTCAAAAATTCATAATGACTTCACATAAAGTTGGAACCGTTAAAATTCCACAATTTGATAAAGAGAATTATATCATGTGGAAGAAGAAGATGCTATTATTTTTACAAGTTGCAAATCCCAAATATTCAAACTTGTTAAAGAAGGGTATAAAAACTCCGATGGTTATTGAACCGGAGGTAATAATAGATGGTGTGGTGACTACTGAAGCTAGAACCTATCCAAAAGAGCCTGAAGATTTTACTCCTGCTGAGAAGGAAGAAGCCTCCTTGGATGCCAGCCTTCAATTAATATTAATTGATTCCCTTGATCCCTTGATGAACAGACATGTGATGAACTGTAAAAATTCTAAACACATGTGGGAAACTATTGAGGTAATTAATGAAGGCACAGAGGAAGTTAGGGAGAACAAGTTGGAAATCCTAACCTCTGAATATGAACATTTCAAATCAAATCCAGGAGAAGGAATTACTAAAGTGTTTGAGAGGTACAATACGTTGATCAACAACCTGAACATCAATGGAAAGTATTATTCAATCAGGGAGGTCAACAAAAAGTTCCTTTTAACACTGCCAGCTCATCTTGAACATAGAATCACTGCCATTAGAGAAGCTAGAGATCTGAGTGAGATTTCTTTGGACAGGCTCTATGGAGTGTTAAAAACTTATGAGTTGGAGCAGATTCAACAGAAGGAAGTCTACGGGAAGGATAGAATGGTCAGCACATCTACTGCACTTGTAGCTGAAGGTCAACAACAACAACAATCTCAACAGTTAGAAAGAATGGTACAGTTTTCCAAGGGTGAGGAAAATGAGTTAGTAGCAGAATATGATCCTCCTACTACAAATCAATCAAGTGATGATTTTTATTCCTTGGAAGAGCTGGAGCAATTGGAAGATGAATCAATGGCCCAAATTGTCAAGAGATTCTCCCATGTCAGATTCAGGAGGAATCCCAAGCTTAAGTACAAGTCCAACTACAACAAATTCCAGAAAGGTGGATCTTCATCCTCTAACACCAGCAGTGGTGGGTACAAAACATGGATGGTTGATCGAAGCACCATTAGATGCTATAACTGCAATGAGTTGGGACACTTTGCCACAGAATGTAGGAAGCCAAAGCAAGTAAGAAAGAACTCTGAAAGGGCTTATCTGGCAAAGGGAAGAAGCTGGGATGATACTGACAGTGAAGATGAAGATGAAGGAAATCTTGCTCTTATGGCTATTGATGGAAAAGCTTCATCGTCAAGAATAGAGGTAAAACTTTCTGATGCTGAAATGGTTTATCATCTAAGAGGTAACTTAGATTGTGCACGTCGTGATAATGAACTGTTAAGTTTACAGATCACAGACCTTGAGAAAGAGGTCAATGAATTAAGACTTGTGCACATTAATCAAGACAAATTAAAAGAACAAGTATCTTTTCTAGAGAATAGAGTTGACTGTTATAGAAAACTCGAAACTATTCTCAAAGACAAGATCACCGGTCTTGAGACTAAGGTTAGAGCCTACTTCAATTCTTGTACGAAGGCTAAAGAGTTCTACAGTAAGCAAGCTGTTAATCAAACATCTGGAATAGGTTATGATTACAATGCTGCTATTGGAGAATTAGGCATAAACTCCCCTCCTCATGTCTGTGCTAAAGGGAGGGAAGTACCACATGTGCTTAAGGGTGTTGATGAACCCCTCTATAAAGCATCAATTGCTGAACCATTTGATGCGACCTCTTCTGTTATTCAAGAAGAAATACGTGCTGAGGATCATGCTAATGAGAAGATTGTTTCCAAGTCAAGTGAGTCGAAAGTTCCAGTCAAAGTTGTGAAAGCAACTGAGACTAACTCAGACACACATGAGTTGGATAACAATAATGCCATGTCTACCATGCATAAATTGCCTGCTGTTAATCACTCTCATAAAGCATGTGGTGTTTCTAATTGTATGTCTTGTGCTTTTAATATGATGTATGCTTATTTTAATGGTAAGCATGTGTCTAATGATAAGACTACTCCTCGTCAGCATGTGAATAACAAGAAGCATGATAGGTCTAAGACTGCTAGTCCTTCTAAGGCTAGAAAGGAGACATTTGTGCCTAAGCTTAAACAGAAATTTGTTAACGCTGTTTACAAGGTCAAATGTTCAGTCATTGAGAAAGTTGAGGCAATTAAAATTAAAAATGTTGTTTTGCCTGACAAAGGACAGTTCTACAAGTATGCCGGGCCCAACCAAGTTTGGGTTCCGAAGAAGGTCTAATCCATTTGTAGTGCAGGGCATTAAACAGGTGTAACCGGTAGTGTGGATTCTTGACAGTGGATCATCAAGACATATGACCGGAGATAGAGCCCTGCTATCAAATGTGGATTGAGAAAGCTGGCCCCATGGTTACCTTTGGAGATAACAGCATAGGTTTATCTGAGGGATATGGCTGTTTGCAAGCTGGGAATGTTATCATTGTAATTTTGTATATTGTGCTAGGTTATTATCAGGAAGCAGTATCTAACATATAGCACCAGTGACGAGACTTGAGAATATTATGACATATCAGACACCTACTGCACATTACACTTGGAATTGTACTCTAGTAAGATGTGTACAAGTGTACTCCTGGTTGGTGAGTTAAAAGAGGAAGTCAGTGCACCACAGTTCATGGACTTTACAGCCGCAGATCTATTGGACTATGCAATCTCTTCTTCACAATCTCACTTCAGGTTGGTATGAACTAGTGTACTGCTCAAGCAATCGTCAAGGACATGGTATGGCACTCTAACTGCAGTTACAGTTTTATATGAATAAGTAGAGTTGTCATATTAATAACTATCTTATCACTAAGCACAATCATATTGTTTTATATGTGCAGTGGTATATTGATTATGCAACATAACAATTAGTATCTAAAGTACTTGACAAGTATCGGTCAATGATATGTTGTTAACATTATGTTGCAGATATTTGTAAGCTTTTGACATGAATGAGAATTACTTAGACTTTACCCTAAGTGATCAATGTTTTATCAAAAACTCATTCATATTGAAAAACAAAATCAAACTTCTTTCTACATTAGTGATTTCTTATTTCATGTAAAATCTTTTGAAATCACTATTGTAAATCATTTTCTCTCTATTACCATATATTCTGTGTTACAGATTCAGTCTCCAATGGCTTTCTTTCATTAACAGTCATGAGGTTGAAAACCCACAACGTCTATCCCAGACTGTAAAGACAAACACAAAAACAGAACCAACCAACACTCTCTTACCACTAAATGTAGTATGAATGAGCGTGAGGGAGATAGTGCCTAGTGCACCACATAAGGAAGGTTCTGTAGTCAACCTAGTAGCTCTGTCTCCTACATAGATGAGTAGTATTTAAACCGAGACAACTGCTAGCCCCCATACATCTTCTCAAAAAGATGTAATGGCTGAAAAGGTACAAAAACAGTTACTAGATTCATTCTCTCAACAGGGTGAGTCTATTGAATTTTGCCTGTCGGCCAAGGTATCCGATGTAGTGTCACCACTTCAAACATAATCAATTCTTGATGCACAAGGAGAGGTTACACACACAAAGGATGAGTTGACGGAAACAAGAGTTTCGACCATTTTAAGGTCAGATTCGATTGTTCAAGGTTCGTTAGTGGACCAATTGCCTTTACAGGTGTTAGGAGAGGATACTGATCCAAAAGCCATATGTCAGTGGTCAGTGTCTACCTCCCCAGGCTTAAATCCCCTGGATGCATCTGCGGATAGTGGATCTGACATAGGCGCAGATCGGTAACTTGTTGACAATGATTCAGATATTACCTGATAAGTCACAAGGAAGTGTCTTCACAGACATTAGAAGGGAACTTTGATCTTTATGCTAAAATCGTTGGATCATTGTTTACCTTCCCAGAATTCAAATCTGGAACCCTAAAAGGGAAACTAGCAACTTGTAGATTATGACTCAGATTTATCTGACGAGTTTAACAAGGATGGGGATTTGTGAACTCCCATTGCACCACCTGTGACCTCCTTAAGGATGGCTCAGGTGATTTTCCTTGCAGGTACAGCTGGATTATGGAGCTATGAGAGAAGTGTGATACACTTGTGAGAATGAGTGTAAACACGAGTGGAGAGAAGAGTGAAACACATGTGAGGTACACTAAAACACAATCACACACTCACAGTGAGGAAGAAAGAGAAACTACTTGTTATTTCTTTTCCAACCAAGTGAAATATGAGAACTCCTTCAGACGACGGCATACATTCCTTCTTTAAGGGGGAGATAAAAGCTTAAGTAACAGTTTGGAGGATTCCTCAACTAAGGGGGAGAAATAGCAGGGAGGAAGAAAAAGATCCTAAACATGTACACTACACCACACCATTGTTGTTTGTAACTACGGATCCTATTGTACGGGAGAGGTGGTAAACACAAGGTGATTTTCTGATAAGGGAAGAAGCTGTTAAGGGAGTACCATTGGTTTTATCTGCGGATCCTATTGTACGGGAGAGGTGGTAAACGAAGGTGATCTTCTTTAATCAATTGATTCTCATAGGGGGAGAAGCAAGAGAGATATGGGCTTCTCAACAGGAAATGTGGTTGTACAAATGAAGATGGAACTACTTGAAGATATGTTCAGTCTAGAGGAACATCTACTTGGAATCTGGAAAATGTTAAATCTCATCCAGAACTTTTCTACTATTTACTTTGCATGTATGTTTATATCTTTTTCTTATTTGTTAGTTGAGTTATCCTCTAGGTATTTGTGTGTTATTGTCTAACAAACAAATAGGGGGAGATTGTAAGTCATATGTCATAGCCTATTTGTATATTCGAGGATTCAACTCAACTCAAATAAGAATGTAATAAGTAAATAGTGGATCGACCGTCAGAGAGATCTCGCAAAGTAATATCTGTCAAAGGATTCAGAAACAAGGTTCATCTACAGACTTGAGGAATTAATTTACTGGAAGAAGTTCAAGAAATTGATCATGCCTCAGTGATATAAATCAAGATCGTGGATTTAATCAAGTGACAGAGATCTCGTCAGGGTATCAATTAATTACAAGGATTTAATCTGAAGAAAATCAGAGTATCAAAGTCAACACATGAAGAAACGTCATGGAAGTTAGTCACTCATGAACCAGACAGTACATCGAGTGTCAACGTTGAAGTGGTGGAATTGATTCATAATTTTCAGTGATTTTCAGAAGATTTGCAGAAGAATGGTTGCTGCTCAAGACTAGAATTAATTCTCTATTAATTAATTAAGTCATCTAATTTAATTAAGAAAATAAATTATATCTGCGAAGAATAATTTATTTATTAATTGAATTAATTGATTAATTAATTCTGAATTAATTTTAGGAATTTTCAGAATTTTAATTGGTTTAAAATCTATTTAAATTGAAACAAAGCAAACTGATTGTATTAGTATGACAATCGGTATGACAATCAATAGTCATACCGAAAGTCATGCTAATTCATTTAATTGTCTTGTTAGAATTTTTATTAGATTAAAAATCTGTTATTAATCTTTGCAAGACAATCTGAATTGTACTTATGTAACAATCGGTATGACAATCAATTGTCATACCGAAAGTCATGCTGGTTCAAAGGATTGTCATTGCAGTTCATTTGCATTCGGCTGTTTACTTAAAAAGAAACAAAAGAAGCAGAAGAAAAGATCCATCCAACACACAGAAAAATAGAAGCCAAGAACAAACAGAAAGAAAAAGCAGCCGCCTCTGAAACATTCAATTTTTATCTGCTTAATTCAAGATCAATTTCTAGATTGCAAAGTTAAATCCAATCAACTAGAAATCATTCTCTTGTTCTTGTGTAACAATCTAGCGGATCAAAATCCCTAGAACTTAATCTTAAATTGCGTTTAGCATTTGAATCTTTTTATTACAAAAATAGAAAAAGTTCATGTCGAATTTATTCTAGATTTGTGATAATTAATTTGAGATTAATTCCTTGTAATCGATACAGTTGTTGTAACACCTTTCAAGTTTAATAATATTTTTATTTAACTTGAATTTTGTTTCACATTTTTTTTCCGCATTTAATTCGATTATTCGGTACTGTTTGTATTCAACCCCCCCTTCTACAAACACATTGGGACCTAACACTTAGCTTAAAAACCGTTCACAGAAAAATCCTCCAGTCTAATCTACTTAATATTTTTACAGACTCAAGAAATACAATTGTAAAATAAAAATTTAGATTATCATACAACTTATCCTTAGGGTTGTCAATGTGACTTAGTCTTGTTATATACAGGCATGTCTTGCACAACATATATTCAATGAGTTTGGTTAGAACATTTAAGGTCAACACTCTTTTAAATAAATTGAACAATTATGACTAATAAAAGTAGTGTTTGAAAATCATCGATTTTCGAGCCTTTAGTTGTTTGCCTAAGTATGTTTTACAAGACCAACTAGTATAGATTATTCATTACTGTGATGTTCCTATCCCAGGTTATGTCTAAAAACATAAGTCGAAAAGATATTTTTAAGTTATTTATTCAAAACGACTTTATTCGACTTGATTCCGGAAAGTGCCACATATAAAGTCATAAAAGAGATTTAAGTCTTTTTGTTTGGGATTACTGCTAAAAATTATTGTGCTGTTAGAAAAAGTACTATTGTATAAATCAAATGACTGTTTGATAATATTTTTAATATGTACATATTTTGATGTAAATTATTATAGAAATAATGTGTTTGGTGAGGTTTGATGGTGAAATTAGCAACTGATTCCCGCAAAAGTTGAAAAGTATTATTTTAGAAAAGCATGGCGGGACTGCTTTTTCTAACAACAACTTTTTAGTCGAAATCACTTTTAAGAAAAACAACTTCTAAATTTTACCAAACAGTTTTTAACCGCTTTTCAACAAAAAACTGCTTTGATATATGTAACAACAATGCAAAATACACCCTAAGTGACTTAAAAATCTAATTTAATTCTTTTTTTTTCAAATCACCAAAACCTAAATGTAAAAATATTGTCCTCTCATTTTAAGAGCAAAACGCATTTCTCTTTCAACTATTTGGATATAATGATCTCATTTGGTATGAGTACTTCTCTGAGTTGTCTTTGTAATGCTCCCTTGGAATTAATACCACATATCATTTCCTCATGTCCATATTTTGAGCTTATTCGTTGTGCTTCTCCAATTGAGTTTAAGGATAACCTATCTAGTTGGAATTTCTTGCAATTTCTGTTTATTCCACTTGAAAAGAAATAAATTTTAGACTGCATAAAAGAAGCAATGGTCACCCAAAACGTATTTTAATTTTAAATTTAAAGAGAGCAGTTTGAGAGAGATTCAGTTCTTGTAAGAATTTTAAAGTTGGGCCATCAAAAACCTAATGCTACTTAACGAGACTTGACACGCATTATCAGGCTCTTATAAATTATAGTTCACTAAATTTTTATTTTTTCTTCTAAATAAAAGTATATTGTTTAAATTATTATTTAGAAAAATAAAATTTTAAAATTAAATTATGGAAATATATTTTCTGGTAGCCTTAAAATGCGACACCCGAGTACTAGTCGTTTCAGTTCTGATTCATTTCCGAGTACCTTAAAATTAAATTATGGAAATATATTATCTATTATATTGTTTATATGGAAATATAAAAGTTTGTTTTAAGTGACATTGTTTTATTAGTCATTTTTTCTTGTTTTAATGATTTATTGTTCTAATTTTATGTACACTTGATATATTCTTGAAATTGGATACTAGGCACAAATGAAATTTTGTATTGGTTAAAGACTACATCTTTGATGAAATTTAGTATTGGTTCTTAATATGTTAATTTTTAAATTTTTAAAGTGTCGCAAAAATTAAGTAGTTTTTCTGCGTATCTGGACATCAGCTTACTTAAATCTAGGGTAATCTCTAATTTCCAATAAGTTACATTTATTAAAATAAAAGAGAAAGCACAAACCCGTCGTAGTAATTTATGTTCTCATGAACTAATCCCTATGGGTTGCACATGAATTTGTGGCAGAATATTTCTAGTGATAAGAAAGTTTAACCTGCTTTTATTAATTGTTTGTGGTATACAATGTATCATAAACAATCTCAGAGAAAGAAGGTGTTGAGATGGATTGTCCGGGATTAAATAATTTCAAAGAAATATTTACTACATATTCTTGGATAGATTATTCTATGTCAATATTATGTTATTCTTGGATAGATTTTTCTTTCCTGAGTTATCATTGCCTTAGGGATCACTGGAGTCTTTTGATCATGTGCTTAAGCTAGTGTTAGGAAATAAGGCACACACTTACACAACACGATATTTTGATTGATTTGGTGTTGGTGATGAACTTGCATTGTCCAAGGAACCGGAACTCCAAAAAAAAGCAAGGAGGTTGTTTTACAGGATTGGTCAAAGAAATATAATGTGAAAGCAGAGAGGGTAAATTATATAGCTAAATTTATGGTGGACTCAAATTTTGGGAAGCCAGGGGGAATTTTGGTTACAAACAAACACGAAAAGGAATTTTTTATGGAAAATATCATTGTTGAAGAATTTGCATCTGGTCCAGTTCATATTTCCTGTGATTCATGGGTTCAATCCAAGAAGGATTATTATGGCAAAAGAGTATTCTTTTCTAATCAGGTGAACATTAAAGAATTTTCTGTTTCCAGTTTACTCCCTTTTTTCATAGAAATTAAAAACTTTTTCATGAATAGATTTCCAGAATATTTGTGTTTTAGTATCATACTATTGGCACATTTTTAACTAGTCAATTGTTACATGGAATATGCTAAAAATAACATGAAATTATGTGGAAATTTGTTTTATTTCCACAGAAGTTCTCTTTTCACCTTCTTTTATAAAAATTAGTCATTTAAATATGGAACTACTTTGTCTATACAAGAGGGTATACTCAATTTTTTAAAATTATTTTTGGCATACTTCACAGGTAAACACTAAACATGCATTTGGATTTGGTAGTGCTTCTGTTTGAATGGTATAGCCATAAAGGCATTTACTCCTATATTTCTGAAGTGTTGCTATATTACAACTGAGGCAGAAAGTTATAATGGTTTATAATCATGCATTGTAATTATTATCTATTGATTATTCGAATACCCTCTTACTGAGCACATTATAGCGTGATAACTAGATGAACACATGTCTGATTTTGTTTTGCCAGGATTGTGGTTGGAGGAGATAAGTCTTGGTAGATATCGTCGAAAATTCAAAGAAGAAAATTCAAATAAAATGGTGTCAACGGAGTATTTGGAAGGTATCTTGATGTTGACAACATAATAAATTTTATGCTTTATAAGATAGCCACATTAGATGGGGGGACTTCATAACTCTCTGCAAGGAACACATGCGAATTAAAAGTCTCACGGTAGGCACAATGTGATAATATTTTGTTTAATCTGTTGTATAGAACCTTTCGCAATAGATTTATGCATCTTTGTTTAAATACAAAAAAGAACTAAAAGAATTTTTCCAGACATTGAAATACAAAAGGATATGAAACATGTAGTTGGTTTGAATAGTTCAGCTTTTCCGTTTGTTGTTCATGTTGTGCCATAGTCCATTGATTATGCACTACAAAATATTGGCCTTTCTGCATCTAGTATTGATTGGTTACTGTTTCATCAGGTACTCCAGTATTTCTGTAACTCAATGAAACTTTTAAGTAACTTTAAAATCTTTGGTGGAATGCTTAAGTGTAGTTATCACTGTATATGTTTGTGTGTGTACAGTTCTTAAACACATTAATAATTTATGAAATGCTGGAAAATAAGCCAATCGTTGATGCAATTTTTACGTGTTTTGAAGTTCCATCAGACCGTGTCATTTCGAGCTTAGGAAATTATGGTAACACAAGCATTGTGTGTATTCCACTGGCATTGGATGAATTGTTCAAAATGGGAAGGTGCAACTGGGCTATGATATTACAAAAAATGGTCTTGTTGGTCTTGGCTACTTCTAGGATGTTTATACGGTGATTTGGATGAAGTTTGATTATTTTTGTGAACTTTGAAATATATAATTAGTAGTTGGGGCAGGTTATTAAATTGTTTGGTCGACTTTGGTGAATTTGGTAGCTTAATGAGATGTAGTAGTAGATTTAGTGAATTTTGACTTGTAGGTGAATCTTTTGTATTGTAAAGTTTGGTTATTTATATAAGTAAATTTGAATGCAATGTTAATTTTGGTTTTTAGAAATGTTTTGTACATTTTTGGAAATGTTTTGTCTATTTCAGCACTTTTATTGGGGTATTTTACATCGGTTAAAAACTGATGTGATAATGTTACATACATCGGTTCTCTTTCTAAAACAGATGTAGTAGATATGGTATATACATCGGTTCTTCTTACATAACCGATGTGGTATACATGGTATAACATCGGTCCTGTCTTTGAAACTGATGTAATAAGGCATTTTTAACATCAGTCTGGAATCGATGTAAAAAATATGGACTTTTCTCTACACCCACCTAGACATCGGTTTTTAGAATTTTTTACATCAGCCCAGGACCGATGTCTATTGACATTTTTCCAGTAGTGTTACGAGGAAACTCTAATTCATGCAACAATCTGCGAATATCGTACCCCCCCTTTTGAACATAAAACAAATGAAGGTATTTTCTAAATTTTTTTAAGTAACTTATATTTTAAGATTTAAGAAAACATTTTATAAGGCCATTGCGAATTGCGGTTTAGTCGATTAATACTTATATAAAGGAGAAAATGAGGACGTTTTGGTGGCGCCTCACATATCGTATCAATCCATTTTTTAATTTTTTCAATTTGTTTAAATTATTGAATATTATAAATTACAATTATCTTATATTATTCTACACTTTCTCCTTAAATCAAATTGGGATCTTAATATTCTTTCAAAAAAAATCTCTTCTAGCTTATAAGTTAGAAATGAAATTATTTTAAAAGACAGGCATCTAAAAATATGTTAAATCATAAGTCAACTTATCATGCTATAATTTTCCTAAATTTTTTTTAATTCTAATTACCTTGCTTTTAGCTAAACCTTTTCAATAAGTTAACCTTGTACCTTTTACAAGTAAACTTTGTCAACAAATCAGACATTCACCGTATACAAGTTTTACAAGTACATGTTTTTAAATATATTATTATTCTCCTAAACTTTCTCTTAATTATTATTACATTATATTTGGCTAAACTTTTTTAACAAGTAAAATTTTTATCTTTTATAAGTAAATTTTGTCAACAAGTTAAAATTTTATCTTTTTACAAAATACCTGTTTTATAGAAAAAATTACAAGAAAGCCGAAAATTACATTTTATAATTATCAATTTTATAGAATTTTTTTAAGAAAGCCTTAATTATTTATTTATGTATGTAAGTATGTATTTTTTTCAGTCTCTCTTTCTTTCTAAGGTCCCGTTGCCTATATATAGTATCAACTGACCATTATTATTTTAATTAATTTATAACATTCAATTTTTATTTTCCTTTTTTACACCATTGAACTGATATATATGACTAGGTTTATAATCTTTATTGTTCTTAAATTTATTGAGTTTTAATCCATTTTAGTGTTTCTTTTTTTATGAGCGAGTCAGTGTATTGAGTTTTTGTTTTTATATATTTTTAAGAATATGCTCTTTTATGCATATGAAGTTTTAATATTTTTCTTTCTAATTTTGCAGATATCCTATGATCAATTTACAGAGTTTATGGGTACTTATACTAATCCCGTGATAGGCTACTTTCATATATTTTTGTGAAAATGCGCTTTTATGTATGAAGTTCTATTTTTTTTAATTTTATAGGTATCTTATTTACAAATCTTACACACACTTTTACTAATTTTGTGGTGGGGTTAGCACAACACTCCACCATCGTGATCCCCTACATAGATAGGAGCGTTCACTTGATATTAAACCCATTGGCGGTACCGTAAAGTTTCAGTGTCAACCAGCTGAGCTAATCAGTATTGGATCATAATTTCAATATGTGTTCGACGTTGATTGATAAGTAAATGTTGTTTTCTGTTTTTATATATATTCAACAATACGATCTATCGTCACTGTCGTGGACTTATGTTAAACATATTTAATGAGATGATATTTCATTAAGAGAATTCAAGAATTATATTAATGTAAAATTTTATATTAATGTTATATTACATATTTTGAAATATGAATAAAATTTGAATTTTGAAAAAAAGTATTTTGATAAACATAGTGATTTTAAAGATAATATTAAAATAATAACATAAACGACTGTCTTTTTATATTTATATAAAAATTCACCCAACGGAAATGGTCTCGCTATAGTTTACATGTTTAATGAGAAAAGAATTTTTAAGTTTTATATTTATTATATTTATTATTCAAAAATTAGAATGAACCATATTAAATATAAAATACAAAAATAATTAAAATATTATTTTATAAGGCCGTTGTGAAGCGCAATTTAGTAAACTATTCTTTTAAAAATAAATTATACCAAACAATCGTCGTATATTCACCAAAAATGGAATTATCATAACTTTTTATATAATTATTAATCAAGCTGCAAATAATTATTAAAAATTTTTATTATAATTTAGTGTTGGAAAAAAACATGTTCTAATTGTCAATTGAATATTTAATTTCGCGAAAGTCATTAAATAAATGTTCTTTTTAAAACACTTTTAAGTTTTATGATCATGCTCGTACTCATACTTAGACAGTCACACCACCGTACCAACAAGTTTATTCCCAAAGTTGCGACTCCTTGCAAATCTCAAACTCATTTCAATTTTATAAACAAAATATTATATTACCCTCAGACACATTATAAGTACCTAAACTTATAATTTTAAGTCAATTTAATTGGTGGAGTTGATGTGAATGCAGGGGTCCATCACTATTATAAAAAATTGAACCAATCAATATTCACTAAAATTTACTCTATCGCGGTTACTCATTTCTGCACAGCCACATTTCTCCCACATATCAATCACTTTGGTGCATTCAAAAATGGAATGACGGGCAGTTCATCTGTTTTTTGCCACCGCGTGCATCACATCTTTAATAAGATGACGATGTTTTAACAAACTTCTTACAGGTAGAGATTCTGTACAAAATCTCTACAAAAATGACGGACTTTCGGAGATACATCAAGACTCCAAATAATAAACCAAGCTTCATGCATAGCTTCAAGATTGATCCCTTGACGCAACATGCATGATGTTTTCATTGAGTAAATTCCATCATTTGTGAAAGCCCAAGTGAGATCATCATTTTGATTTCTCTAGCTCAATGGAATTGCAAGTATACGCTTGACATCATCCTCACAAAAATTCTCTCTAATAAGCTCTTGACGCCATTCCTTAGCATCATGGTCAATTAGATCACTAACAAGAATTAAATCCTCAACTGGATCACTCATGATATGACGACCATTTTCATCCACCATCCATGGGTCCATACAGGTGTTTATTTTTAATCCATTACCAACTCTCCATGTAAGTCCTTCTTTCAACAGTGCTTTAGAACTCCATATACTCTTCCATGGGTAATTACAAGAATTACCCAACGCTGACTCAAGGAAAGTGCAATTATGATAGTATTTTGCTTTCATTACTCTTCCAAGAAGTGAATTCTCATGTTTTCCCAACCTCCTCCATGCTTGTTTTCCCAAGAGTGCATCGTTAAAAAATTAAAGATCCTTAAAACCCATTCCACCTACACATTTTGGAGTGCACATTACTTCCCAGTTGCGCCAATGTATTTTTTGCTTTCTACCAACATCACCCCAGAATAACTTTGCTATAGCTGAATTAATTTCCTTTGCCACCGAACATGGTAACTTATATATTCCCATAAGATAAGTTGGCATCGCTCGGATGACTGATATTAATAAGATCTCTTTTTGAGATCTCGAGAGAAGCTTCTCTTTCCATCCTTGTAGTTTCTTCCACACTCTATCAAGTAGTACCCCAAAGACAGCCTTCTTTGACCTGCTTGCAATGGTAAGAACACCATGGTATTTGACGTGTTTCTCAACTTGCCTCATCTTTAAAAGTCGTAGTAAATCATCTTTTCGTGCCTGACTAACCCTCCCCACTAAAGGACGCTTCTGACTTTTCACAATTAATTTCTGTCCAGATGCTAGTTCATATTTGTTGAGTATATCAACTACCTCTGAGAATTCCTGTCAGTTAGTCCTCACAATAAGTAGGTTGTCATCTGCAAACAAAAGATGTGAGACTTCAGGTCCATTATGACTTGCCCTTGCTCTATGTAAAATCCTTTTCTGCACTTTTTTATTAATCATAGAAGAAAATGCATCAGCTACTAAAATGAATAGATATGGGGATAAGGGGTCACCCTGATGGAGACCTCGAGAAGGATTCACTGAACCACAAATTCCACCATTTAGAATAAAAGAGTACGATATAGTCGAGACACAATCTATCACTAGGTTCACCCAACTTCCGTCGAACCCCATATTCAATAATAAAACTTTTAGAAAACCCCATTTAACTCGATTATAAGCCTTACTCATATCTATTTCATTGCGACGTACCCTTTCTTTCCTTTGCTCTTCTTCTTCATAGTATAAAATAATTCCAAAGCAATAAGGGAATCGTCAGTAATCAACCTTCCAGGTACAAAAGCACTTTGATTTTATGATATAATTTTCTGGAGAATAATCTTCAACCTCATCACAATAGCTTTAGACACCAGCTTGTAAAGTACATTGCACAAGCTAATTGGCCCGAATTCTTACAAAACTTTTGGTGATTTAACCTTTAAAATTAGGATGATATTAGTTTCATTCAGCTTTCTCGGGAATGTGATACATAAACATACGCTCCCACGATGTGCCAAAAACGCTGATAGAATACAACATGCATTCCGTCTAGTCCCAGTGCTTTACATGGTTGCATTTGTTTAAGTGCCGAGTAAATCTCCTCCTTTGAAAAAGGTCTAAGCAACGTAGCATTTATATCCTTAGATATTATCTTTTTCACATATTTTAAGACCTCTCCAAGTTCCAAACCTGATGGAGAAGAAGTGCAAAAAAGCTCCTGGTAGTAATTCTCAATTATAGTTTTAATGACTTTTTCATCCTTTTGGCATAATTCACTACTATCGTAGAGTCCCCTTATATGGTTTCTCTTTTTTCTTTGAGAAGCTTTATGATGAAAGTATTTCGTATTACAATCACCATCCTTCACCTCAGCAACTCGGGAACGAAGATACCAAAATGCCTCGTGTTTCGAATCTATGTCATCAAGTAATTTTTTTAGTTTTCATATTCTTCATAGTTTGTTTGCGATATTGGCTGTTGTTACAATAAATGTAATGCCTTCTCTATTTCCCCTATATGTTTTCCTAGGTTGTCAAACTTGTCAAAACTCCAGAACTCTAACCCTCGAGCAACTGCGTTTATCATTCTGGCAAGCTTTCCCCTGAAGTCTTGTCCCATGCTTTTTAACCACTTCTTCACAAGACTTATCTAGAAAACAACATGTTTCAAATTTGAATCATTTTTTCTTTCTTTTTTTTCCTCGTCGGTAGAGTAAATCGAACCAAAAGAGCATAATGGTCTGATTTATAGTGAACAAGATGTTGAACCCCTATATTAGGGTATAGGGCCACCCATAATAAGAGCATAAGACGCGATCAAGATGCTCTCGAACACAGGTTCTAGGAGTTCTCCATACTCCCAAGTGTACCAGCATCAGGTAAAACCCAAGTCACGCAGATTTCAATCATCAATAACTTCTCTGAACTGAGCAATCTCTCTTTTGTCTGTGTCAACACCTCACTCCTTCTCACCATAGCTAAGAATCTCGTTGAAATCTCCTCTAATAAAAATAGGAGTATTCACATTAGCACATAGCTGACGCATCAAATTCTATATTTTATATTTATTTTCCGCTTATGGCCATCCATAAATACCCACAAATCTCCAACTTTTACTATCATCCTCCACATCTCCATAAATATGGTTATGTGAGTAAGAAATCAACGAAAATTTTAATTTTTCATCCCTCCAAAATAAACCACCTGCATTTCCTCTATTTCTAACCCCAAATGAATTTTAAAAACCTAATCTATCTTTAATTTTTTTAACTAGATTCTTGGTTATCATGGTTTCTGATAAGAAGACCATGTCAACGGCATAAAAATAACTCCATTTTCGGAGCTGTCAAACTGTCCAAGGGTTGCCGATACCCCAATATTTGCAAAATAAGAGATTCTTTGCTCCCGGCGGGGCTGGCTTAAACAAATCTCCGCCAAAACATCTGTAGATTAGACTACAGGGATAGAGCTCTTGCTCCTTTTTCTTTCAACCTAACCTGATTCGCAATCTAAATCCATCACATTTCATTGCCTCTGAATATCTAAAGCCTTAACATTTTTACTATCCTCTTTCCCTCCTTTTCAGCCATTCTTTTCCATTTTTCAATTGACACCTTACCCTCCTCCGTATTTTATGCGTTAATATTTAAAGCTATTGGGGAGTTAGGGAAACTGATTATTTGCAGCTAGGGCCGCTGATGGGCTTATCACAGATTCTTAATGTTGCTATGATTTTCTTGCAATAATTCCCTTAACACATTCATTTGTTGCTTTGGCCGCAATGCCTTCAACTTCAATTTTAGTATTCTCCTTTATGTTCAATGCTACTAGTTCTTCCCTGTTCTCGGGATTAAAGACACTACATGCAACTTCTCTATGACAACCAAAATAATTTCTGCTATCTCTATCTTCTGTTTTTGTTATTTTGTTACAAAGAGTTGTCTAGCACTAGTGATGTCTCCTTTCTCAACGTTCCTTTTATTTGCTCTCTAAGGTGAAGCTCACAATTTCTCACTATAAGATTGGAATACTGGAGCATCTCCTATGTTCAAATTGCAGTCTTTTTCTCCATGACCCGTCTTACCACGTCTTACCACAAACATAGCAAAATACATGCAACTTCCATATTTGATTTTTATATTCTCTACTACTCCTCTCATTTTCAATTCCACGGTTTTCAATAAGGGTTTTCGAGCATCTACCAGAACCCTTATTCGTAAAGATTTATTTATTCCTACAACATCAATTTATCCATACTCACAAAACCCCTACCTTATTCCCAATAGTTTTTGTGTTATTTTCATTGTTTCTCCCTTTAATAAGCAAGTCGTAGATTCTAACCCATAGAGGTATTCTAAATAAAGGTATTTATGAGTGTCTAACATTACCTTTAACATCTGTCAAAGCTAGTACATGATGATCAAAATGTCACGATTGTGAATCCATGACAAAAGCCTTATCTCTTTAGTGTTAAATATTGGAAGAAGAAAATATTTTTCTCTATACAGTTTGCCTCCATTCCATGTTTAGGATCCCATACTCATTTTATCATAGCTATCAAAGCGTTTGCATTTACATTCCTTTCTCTTCAGATCTTACCCACAACAACCAACATTATTTTTGCCTCCTCCTCTTCCCCTTCCTCCTCCTCCCATTCATTCTCTGTCTCCTTACTTCGTTCCACAACACCTAGTATCACTTCAGTAGCCATTAGTGTATACTACAAAAACCCTTCAAAAAGTGAACAAGGAAACTAGCTATTAAGCTAGAGCAAACCCTCCAAAGAGAAAACCCAAGAGGGAACTTTTATTGATTACGTTCATATTTAATATAAACCTTTTTTGTATTACTTTTGTTTTTTATTCTATGAACTCCAACTTTTTGCCCCACTAATGTATATTGACGGTACGCACACAAACATATATGTTATTTTTTTTATTTTTTTTTGAATAAAAAAAGACAATATATATTATGATTTATAAATATAAATTATAAAAATAATATCAAAAACTACTTTATGAAAAATATTGAAATGTGTGCTAAAAGACAAGCGTCATATAATAGAAAAAATAGAAGGATTATTAAAAATTCAGTGACTTTAATATGGACATGAAAAGATTAAATTATAAAAATTATGCTTTTCAAATAGATGGATACACTCTCCTGGTGATGAAGACTTTTAACAATAGACTGGTCAACAATTATGTTAAAGAATTTTACATAAAAAACAAGAAGAATGTCACTGAAAATTCCTGGGCTCTTAGGAGGTTGAGCACATATGTGAAAGAGAAAATAAAACTCTTTCATTTAATGCTCAGACCATTACTGAGATCGATTCTCTTTTCAAAGGTACTCATTTTCTTAGCAAACAAATGTTTTTCGGAATTGTACATAGGATTTTTTATTAAATGTTTCCAAGGGCAACCAAATAAGGTTTCCTGATAATTATTCATTTATGTTAGGTATGAAGTGGAACACGGCGGGGTTGAATGTGTTTTTTCTTTTCTTTATTATTTGAAAGTGTTTGTGGCTTTTGGAACTTAACAGCTAGAATGGAATTTGCAGTGATAAACGACTGAATGTAAAGACACAAGTAATTTATCAAAAACTCACTTAATATATATTAAATCATTTGTTTGTGTTATAAATATGTGTTCTTGAAAATAAGAACTGGGCTACTTCTCTTAAGAGAAATACAAGATTTTCTAGATATATTTTGTTACCTCTAAACAGAGAACCCGTGACATGTTTTATAGATCAAAATGCACGTTTTACAGAACTTGCACTAAAGTAGACTAACACAATTTCTAAAGCTCATTTGTCAGTTTCTATTTCTAGTGCAACATATTTGTGTAGAATTTACTAGGTTTGTGATTCTCCTTTATCCAGTTCATCTTGGCCCTTGATCTTGTATTCTTCCAGCTGCATTTGTAGTCTTTTCAATTCAATGATAGAATTGTTTATTGACGGATAATCTTGGATCTTTAAGTTGTCTATATTCTGAATTTTGAAGTTATTGTCGAGATCTCTTTTATTGTATAGAGAAGTCACATATCGATAAGTAAAATGACTTATCGATATCTCTAATTTTCGATAAGTATTATGAATTATCGAGATCTCCAGTTTTCTACAAGTAGATTGACTTGTCGATATCTCCAGTTTCCTACATTGACATTTGACTTGTCGATATCTCTAGTTCTCTACAAGCAGATTTTTGACTTGTCAATATCTCCAGTTCTCTACAAGTAGATTTGGACTTGTCGATATCTCCACTTTTCTACATGGACTTTTTGACTTAACAATATCTCTAGTTCTCTATAAGCATATTGACTTTTCGATATCTCTTTGGACTTCTCTACAAATTATTTTTGACTTTTCGACATACATCACTATACTCCTTAATCTGTGACTTGTCGATATATGACTTAGAACATTTTTCCAGGAACAACATTATTCAACTCCAAGCTTCTACACTCTCTCAGAGGCATGATCATGATTGATCTTCTTCCAGAGTTTATTCCTTAGCTTGATGGTTGTTCATAGAAAAATACTCTAGTCTAATCTCCTTAACATAGTTATAGACTCAAGAAATACAAATACAGAATACAATAAGATTATCATACAACTAATTCTTAGAGTTTCCAAAGTGACTTAGTCTTGTTATGTACATACATATCTTGCACAACAATTTATGATTCCAGTTTTATTAAATTACTGGGTGATAGGGATAAATAAATCCTGATTGTATAAATAAATATTGCAAGGTGTGGGCTACTAGGCCCAATAAGAAGATGTATGCCATTCAGACCAAGAAGGTCAACATATTGATCAGGCCTGATGGACCAGATCAGGCCTGATGGAACAAAGAAGGCCCAAAAGCCCTAATTATTTATTAATTTTGTAATTAATAAATAAAGGAGGAAAACAGCTATTAAGATAAGTCCTAGTGGGGATATAAATCCTTGTAGATTGGCCTCAAGGGGACCTAAAAGGATAAGGAATCAGTTTCCTACTATCTAGGACTCCAAAGTCCATTCTAATTATGAGACTTGCCCACCAAGTCTCCTATACCAATTCCAATTCAAGGACTCTCAACATCTATATAAGGGGTCTCGCCCCACAAATCAGAACTACATTTTTTGGCTTGATTCTCTAATTCACAGAGATACGTAGGCATCTCGTAAAGGCAGAATTGAGCTAAAAAACACGAGAGCAGCCATTAAAGGCCTTGAGCTCCCGAATCTTAGTAATAAATACAGTAAATAATAACCTTAGTTTTTTATCCATAACATTTGGCGCCGTCTGTGGGACGTGAACAACAACCATGGCGAGAACACGGAGAACAACTAGCGCTCTGGAGGAGGGAACACCATCAGGGACAACTCAGGTGATTTCGTCAACCGTGGAGATTCCTCCCCACTCAACTTATGCATCTACTCAAGCGGAAACCCAGATAGGGGCAACTCAATCTCAGCCACCAGGGACGACTCCCCCGACTATTCAAGGTACGAATCCTCAAGTTCAACAAGTACATATACCTGTGAATTCTCGACCCGTCGGGTATGAATATTCAACGGTTGTTACCACTAACCCCCCTTATGGGATGCCCCTTTACCCCGAGGTTGGAGGAAGTGGATATGATGGGCGAAGTGAAGCACGAGGGCAATCGCCCCCTTATATACGAGGTTTGGCTCC
The DNA here is from genome assembly GCF_009905375.1 of Apium graveolens. Lineage (NCBI taxonomy): Eukaryota > Viridiplantae > Streptophyta > Magnoliopsida > Apiales > Apiaceae > Apium > Apium graveolens. The sequence continues at coordinate 165,109,569 of NC_133656.1, read as the reverse complement.
TATCCCCGAGTATCGGGAATTTTCTGGTCCTTACACTGAGAGAGATTCCGAATCTTCGGATGATGAAGTGGCCCCAAGAAGGAGACGTCCAGGCAAGGAGCCGATGGCCGATGGAAGGCAACGCCCTCGAAGCACCCAAGGGGCGAATCCCCAGGAAGTGCAGGAAAGGATAAGGGCTCATGAGGCTGAGATCCAAAGGCTGAGGCGTGACTTGGAAGCTCACCAGAACACCAGACCCCAGATGCCTCCTAGGGGGAGAAATCCTCCTCCTGTCATAGACCTGGATGGTCCGGTACGAAGAAGGGCTGTCTTCCCAAGAACTGATCCAAGCAATCTCCTTCCCCTTGGAGACCCTGATGATCCAACTCCACCCTTCACAGAAGAAATAATGAATGTCCATATCTCAAGGAAATTCAAGATGCCCACTATCAAAGCCTATGATGGCACCGGAGACCCCGCTAACCATGTCAGGACATTCTCTAATGCACTGCTGCTGCACCCGTGAATGACACTATTAAGTGCCGGGCCTTCCCTCAAACCCTGTCGGGTATGGCTCAAAGATGGTACAGTCGCTTACCCCAAACTCTATTGGATCGTTCAGAGAGTTAAGTCAGGCTTTTATTAAGCAATTCATCAGCGGGAGAGTCCATGAGAAAAGCTCAGCATCTCTTATGAGTATTGTGCAGGGAGCTAAGGAATCCTTGAGAGATTACCTGAATCGTTTCACAAAAGAGGCTTTAAAAGTCCCGGACCTTGATGATAAGGTAGCCATTATAGCACTGCAACAAGGAACTAGGGACTTTAAGATGTCCTTGGCCAAACGTCCCCCTGAAAGCATGTTGCAGCTCCAAGAGAGGGCAGGGAAGTATATCAAGGTTGAAGAAAGTATGAGGAAGACTGTAATAAGTAATGAGCCCACTGGAGGCAAGAAGCGGAAAACTGATCTAGAATATATTGCAAAGGACAAATATCCTAGAACCGAACAAAACCCTGATTCAACCCCCATGAAGGGGGACCCGGGCAAAAGTTCACTGAATACGCTAAGCTGAATGCTCCTAGAAGTCAAATTTTGATGGAGATTGAGAAGGATAGAGATATTCGCTGGCCTAAGCCCTTGAAGGCTGATCCCGCCAAGCTAGATAAGAGCAAGTATTGCAGGTTTCACAAGGATGTTGGCCATGACACCGATGAGTGTAGGCAATTGAAAGATGAAATTGAGTTTTTGATTCGAAAAGGAAGATTGAACAAGTATACTGGAGATGGAGGGGATAGAAATAATAGTGGAAGGAAGAATTTTGAAGATCGTAGGAGGGACCAAGACGATCAGGGGCGGAATCCCCAACCTAGAGGGCCGGTTATAAATGCAATTTTTGGAGGACCACGACACCCTCGAGGACCTATGATAAACACGATCTTTGGAGGTCCGACTGCTGCTGGATTGTCCAAAAATTCAAGAAAGGCATATACTAGAGAGGTTATGCATATTGTTGGAGAAGCCCCGAAGAGGGCCAGGACAGAAGTAACATTGGCTTTTGATGATTCTGACCTAGAGGGCGTAAAGTTTCCTCATGACGACCCGTTGGTCATAACACCAATAATAGGAAATAGCCCGGTTAAGAGGGTTCTTGTGGATAATGGTGCTTCTGTGGATATATTGCTCCACGACGCCTTTCTAAGGATGGGGTATAACGATTCCCAGTTGACACCAACTGACATGCCGATATATGGATTTGCTGGAGTAGAATGTCCTGTGGAAGGAATAATCAAACTGTCAACCACCATAGGTACGGAACCAAGACAAGCAACGCAGATGTTGGATTTCGTGGTAGTAAAGGCTAGTTCAACTTATAATGCTATCATGGGGAGAACAGGGATACATGCCTTTAAGGCAGTCCCCTCTTCCTACCATTCAGTTATGAAGTTTCCCACCCGAAACGGGATTGGAGAAGAGAAAGGAGATCAAAAAATGGCTAGAAGCTGTTATGTGGCCTCTTTGAGGGCAGATGAAGTCGGGGGGCAGGTTCTTCCTATTGAAGATATGGATGTCCGAGAAAATGACGAGAAGAGAGGAAAGCCGGCAGAAGACTTGGTTTCGGTTCCTTTAGACCCCAAGAATCCTGAGAGGATGACTTTCATTGGAGCCACACTAGAGGAGCCCCTTAGAGGGAAGTTGGTGAAATTTTTGCAAGAAAATAGTGATGTATTTGCATGGTCAGCAGCTGATATGCCAGGCATAGACCCAGAGTTGATTACTCACAAGCTAAACGTGGATCCAAGCCGGAAGACAGTGAAACAAAAGAAAAGAAATTTTGCCCCGGAAAGACATGAGGCTATAAAACAGGAAGTAGAGAAGCTCCTAGAGGCTGGTTTCATTGAGAAGATTCAATTTCCGGAGTGGTTAGCAAACCCTGTAATGGTGAAGAAGGCTAATGGAAAGTGGAAGATGTGTATAGACTTCACTGATCTGAATGATGCATGCCCTAAAGACTGTTTTCCATTGCTAAGGATTGATACTTTGATTGATGCCACTGCTGGGCATGAGATGCTAAGTTTCATCGATGGATTTAGTGGATATAATCAGATTAAGATGCATAAGGATGACATTCCAAAGGTATCATTTATCACTGACTTTGGTGTTTATTGTTATCTTGTTATGGCGTTTGGTCTTAAGAATGCGGGAGCCACCTATCAAAGGTTGGTAAATAAAATTTTTAAGGATCTTATTGGTAAGACTATGGAAGTCTATGTTGATGACATGTTAGTCAAGAGTCTAGTAAAGACTGATCATATAACCCATGTGAGGGAAGCTTTTGAGATCCTGAGGTACCACAAGATGATGTTGAATCCTACGAAGTGCGCTTTCGGAGTAGGATCTGGAAAATTCTTGGGATTAATGGTCTCAAAGAGAGGAATTGAGGCTAACCCCGATAAAATAAAGGCAATCCTGGATATGGAACCACCAAAAACTGTCAAGGATGTTCAGAAGCTCACAGGAAGGGTTGCTGCGCTAGGACGATTCATCTCCAAGTCAGGAGACAAGTGCTTGTCATTCTTCAAGTCACTAAAGAATATCAAAGACTTTGTATGGAATGAGGAAAGCCAGAAGGCATTCGAAGAGTTAAAGAAGTATATGGCTCAGGCCCCGTTGTTGTCCAAACCATCTTGGAATGAAGTTTTATTCTTATACTTGGCCGTTTCAGAGAGCGCCTTGAGCGCAGTGTTGGTTAAGGAGGAGCTAAATGTCCAGAAACCCGTATATTATGTCAGCAAAATTCTGCATGGTGCTGAATTGAATTATTCAAGTATTGAGAAATTTGCTCTAGCCTTGGTAATGGCTTCGAGAAAACTGCGTCCTTACTTTCAGGCTCATCAGATTGAGGTGCTAACGAATCAGCCACTGAGAAATATCATTCACAGTCCCAAGGCAAGTGGGAGATTGATTAAGTGGGCAATAGAGTTGGGAGAGTTCGATCTCAAGTATAAGCCACGTACGACCATAAAAGCCCAGGCACTAGCTGACTTCGTGGTGGAATGTACCATACCCAACCAAGAAGTCGGGGGGCAGGAAGATACCAAACCTCAAGACAAGGGAGTCGACAATGGGGACAGAGAAAAGGATGATAAGGAGAAAGAATATTGGGTTATCTATTTTGATGGAGCATCAAAAACAAATTCTAATGGAGCAGGGTTGGTTTTGCAAAGCCCTGATGGATTCTTAATTGAGTATGCTATGAAGCTAGACTTCCCAACCACAAACAATGAGGCAGAGTATGAAGCCCTTATTGCTGGCCTTGGTCTAGCTGGGACACTTAGAGTCAAAAACTTAAAGGTCCGGTGTAACGCCCCCAAATCCGGGGTCAGAGGATTTGGTCGTCACTATAAAACCTCAATCCAAATTAACCTGTTTAATCGATAATTAAATGCCAGCGGAAGATATTTAGCACAAATGACCCCAAACTAATCCAAGATCTTTTAAGGTTACAGTTCTAGAAACAAAAAATCCAAATTCCATCAATAAATTTTTCTTTTTTTTTTTACTTTCTTTTAAAACTTTTTTCAACAAATCTCAATCTCAAAATTAAACCCACTAGTATAACTTCGAAATGAAGTATACTAGGCCCAAATAAAATACACAACTATAATATAATATAATATAAACAACTTTACACAAAAGAACTTACACTAATTCGCAAACCCTGGACCAATTACCTTCCAAGAGCTTCTTCTTGCTTCCTCGAATTACGCGGCTAAACAACAAGCTAATCCTCACTGGAGGTTAAATTTAAAAACAGGAAAGTATGAGCGAAAGAAATGCTCAGCAAGATCATTATGACATATATGGGGTCGTTTTGATATAAAACCTACATCTGCATTAGAGCAGAACATTTAAAATCATAGTTGCTGAATCATAAAATTTTAGTTGAGGAATCCCAGATTTAATTCCTTAATTGTATTCAAAACCAATTTGATATTTTTGAGCGAGATGCTTCAGCAATACTTTGAATCTTGACGAGAATAAAATTCGTAAAACAGTGTTTACGGAAATATCGTAAACCACAATAACATGAGACAATGATTATGGATTGAATCATAAACTTTATTCAAAACCGAACTCTTCAAATTAATACTTATTTTGCTGTCATATCAAATTAGATATCAATATGAACTTTGATGCTCACAACATTCCATACTGAAGTCAACATCAATCATCTATACTAATACCACCTTTGATATTTAACAACAACGTGAGTATCAGCATAAATCAAAATCTGAATCAAAATCGCACTTTACCATTATTCCAAAACAGAAACAGTTGATAAATCATTTATTCTATGAATATCAAAAACAATATGATAATTTAGATTAGGATCATCCTCCGACGGACGTACTATCACATGCTGATCAGCCCGTGTGATAGCACAAGGTCAGGATTCATAGAAACGTGACCCCAAAATACGAGTACTCAAACAAAGGCAATATACCTGCCTATGGCAAAAGTTGTGTCATAATGTTTCATATGGCACTTAGAAATAGCCCTCCGCTGGACCGTCCGTCCCGGTCACTTACGCAATTATGATCCAATCTTAAACCTTTTATTGAAATGGGGTCATAATAATCGACACCCGACATAATTTTATTCGCCCAATTCTTGGGTAGGAATATTCGCAACCAAATCACTTTTATCAAAATCCAAAACATTTATAAATCCGATAATTGGATAAGTAAAATCACTTGACTATTCTGAACATAGAATAGCATATGAGTATTTGCATGAACATAATTATTTAATTCAGTGATATGTAAAACATCTATCTATCTTGAACTGAGAATAGGGAAAGTAATACTTGCATGATAAGATTTAAAATAAATATCACTTGAACAATAAGTGATGATAGGGATACTTGCCTTTGGGTTTTAGTAGTTAGTCACACTCGCAAAGACGCATCTATTCTGACATTCTGTCTCAAGACATCTCCGTCCTGCTTTTCAACACCTTACTGATATGCTGCTCCTGCGATTGCTAGAAGCCAGATATCCACTTCCATTCCATCTCACTCTTTATCCAACATCTTGTCTTGATCAATTCGAATGATCCGCATCTATAATTAAAATATAGAACTTTAATTGTCTAATCGATAACCACTCGACGAACTACGCGTCAAAAGCCTATCGTCTACCCATACGATAGCCCACACACAAGGAAAACAGTCAAACACAAGACTTATGACCCACATATACACGTAATTCACATAGCACATAAGCACATAACTCATATATCACATAATTCATATCACATAAGACTCGGTTCATAAGAAGGGTCGACTCGGTATGTTTAAAACGAAAATCGGGTCAAAAATATGATTTATCGATCAAAAATCGACTCAGAATGATTCGTAAAACAAGCGACCTTTGGAAACAAAAAAATTCGGGTCTCGAAAGTATTTTTATTGAAAGCGGAATATTTTTCTGAGTCTGTACGCGTTCGTTTCGTATTAAACGGACGAACGGTTTATTTATTATGAATTTTTGAATATTTTTCGGAATTAAAACAGGTCTCTGAATCATTTTTATAACTAAATAATAGGGCTCGAACACCCGAAATTTTTTTTATAAGAATTATCGAGCCTGGAAAATAATTTAAAATAATATTTTCTTAGAAATCAGACAGCACCTCCTCTATTTCTCGGACTGCTAGTCGATATCATATCGACACAACCAACAACAATCAACACAATACGTTATATTTACGCGTATAAACACTACAGAAATGAATAACACGACCACCTGAACCAAAACTCGGACCAAAAGTGACTTCTCCAACAATTTCTAAAAATTATGAAATAAATATATAAACACTAACATGCTATAATATACAAAAGTACGAAGGCGAAATTTCGGAATCGTTACCCAAAATAAATTCTGATCACCCCGAAGAGAATATCTGATGTCCGGAAAATATCTCCAGAATAATCCAAAATTAATAGTCATAGACATATACACGCTGAGATGTCATGTGGAGTAATCAACGCCTTCAAACTCCTTTTCTATGTCCCGAAAATAAATTAAAACGGAAATTTAATGGAAATATGCCCCGCAAATTTTCTTCTCAAAACCTCGCAATATATATACCTATGCGTAGGTATCGAAGCGCTGATCATTTATATATATACCAATTGAAATTTGGATATACGGTTTGCAAGATATGAATTTTTGAAAATTAAAAGTATATAAACAGGGAGAGAGACAGAGAGACAGAAGGGGAGAAACTGTTTTTGGTAAAAAGGAAAGGGGGGAGGGGGGGTTAACGCGGGTGAGGGTAGGTGGCAGGGGGATGGGGGGCGCTGTTTGACACGTTTTGTTTTTTTTTTTATTTTTTTATTCTTTTAACAGAGCACACCAACATATCCTTATTTATACCTGAAAATTTGTTTTGCCCCGTATTTCTTAACTTATCGAATAAACGCGCCGGTAAATAAAATCAGAAAAATTACCAAACAAATTTTAAAATTCTCAGAATAATTAGAAAACTAGTAAAATAAAATTTTCATAATTTTTAAAATATTTTTGACTTGTGCTCTATACCCGCAGTATACGATTTAACGAACCGAGCTGCACTGAAAACAAATTCAGAAAATCACGAAAATAGTCTTAAAATGTTACAAATATCCCGAAGTTTATAAATACATAAATTTCAAAATTTTAAAGCAACTTTTTGAAACGCAATTTATACCCGCTTTTATCAATTAAATGATTCAACGCGCGGATAAAATTAATCCTAAAAATTCCCAAAATAATTTTAAAATTCTCGTAATATTCCAAACTTAAATAAATATGAGTTCCGTAATTTTTGAAGAATTTTGGAATTAAATACGGATTTTACAAATAAATGAAATCAGAAAATCATATAGGGCTAAATAATTGATGAAATATTGATTTCTAAATTTTATAAAATCTCAAAAATAATTATTGTAATTATAAAGTCATAAAAATAATTTTTAAAATAATTTAAATATTTATGAAATTAAATTTTCAATAAAATCACTTTTAAAGACAAAAACAAAACGATACGACCCAATAATTAATAATACAAATAATCCTCAATCACAATTGAGTCCCACACAATTAATATTAGATACAACACATAACAGACATAATATCCATCCAATCCCGAATATTACTAAACGAACTCAATTTACCGATACCAATAAAATGATCGGTTTTCAAATAAACTTTTGAAAATAATACATTTAAGGAAATATTTTCAGATATTAACAAGGATCGATATAACACTCAACAATTAGCACATTACCATTTAATAACACAACTCGTCAAATAGGAATAAAATATCCACCATTTTATTCTTTAAATCACATAAACATATTCAAATATTAATAATAATAATTCTGAAAATACGGGATATCACAATCTACCCCCCTTATAAGGATTCCGTCCTCAGAATCAGCAGAAGAAAACATTAAGGGTTTTCTAACCAACTTTCCAATACTGCTTACTTAACTTTCTCCCAAAATTCCAAATAACACCGCAATTCCTTATACCACACAATTATCACGGGAGTTTCACTCCACACCATTGTTCCTTCCACATACCTTTTGTCCAATTTCTCAATAGAATCACTTTTACTGATCGCGAGAAAGAAGAATAGAGAGAAAAATAAAGAGAAAGAAAAGAAAGTGAGAGATAGAAGTAAAGAAACAGATCGACTTCGTTATATGCCATTGATATTTTAATCATATTGCAATCCACTGTTGCTGTTGGTAATCCCATCACATAGCCTTACTTTGACTCGACCAGGATAACTGAGCTTAACTTGATTGGTAAACCTTCGAATATTTGAGTTAATAAAATTATGGAATTTCAAAAAGAAAAGAATTTGATACCATAGCTGGTGTCCCACCATTGTGGGTACCAAAGTCTGAATTTATGAGAAAGTGTTGTTGAAATGAAAGAATAATTGAGAGATCAATATGATCAAATGAACTTGGTATTGCGTGTCCAAATTAAGACACTACTAAAGGTTGTTAACCTTCATGTATTCACAATACACACAAGTGATGGCGTCCCATCCGACTCCTATCACACAGACAGGTATACCTTGTGTCCCCTATAGTTAGGGTTGTTCATCTCAGTCAGAATTAAAGAATATAAAAGGAATTCAAAATCAAATGAATAAAACTGAAAATATTTCAAAGATGATATTTCTGAAGGAAATGAAATCCAGAGAACAAAAATTCTGACACCAAATGAGCAAGTGGTGTCACATTACCAAGAAACTATCCACCAAATAAGAAAAGTGGAAGTTAAATTATCATAACTTGGCAGAGATATCAAAACCTGAAAAATAGGCTTCATGACAACCTCTAGCACATTTAAAACACAGTTATGATTGAAAATGAGTGTTAGGGAATATATCCTCTAACAATTACTTCTTTTTTAGAGATGTCAAAAGGAATTATAGAAAGAGAAGGTATTGCCAAAGTCTTAATATTTATCTTCAATTTGAACTCTCCAGTTAAATCGTCACCCACTTCTAGACACTTCTTCACGTTCCAAGGATATCGATAATCTCCATCATCGTCGAATCGTAGTCTCGAAGGATTCCACAATAGAAGTTTGCAGCTTTCCGGAGTTCCATCCAGCTCAGCACAATCATCTCAAACGAATGCGCCTATCTTAACTTATTCGTTGGTACTATATCCAATAGTCCAACAGGAACTCGATATGAGCTCAAACGTCCTCACATAGCTATACACACTCCTACACACTCTCGTTTCTAGTTTACTATAACCTCAGCTCTGATACCAACCTGTAACGCCCCCAAATCCGGGGTCAGAGGATTTGGTCGTCACTATAAAACCTCAATCCAAATTAACCTGTTTAATCAATAATTAAATGCCAGCGGAAGATATTTAGCACAAATGACCCCAAACTAATCCAAGATCTTTTAAGGTTACAGTTCTAGAAACAAGAAATCCAAATTCCATCAATAAATTTTTCTCTTTTTTTTTACTTTCTTTTAAAACTCTTTTCTACAAATCTCAATCTCAAAATTAAACCCACTAGTATAACTTCGAAATGAAGTATACTAGGCCCAAATAAAATACACAACTATAATATAATATAATATAAACAACTTTACACAAAAGAACTTACACTAATTCGCAAACCCTGGACCAACCACCTTCCAAGAGCTTCTTCTTGCTTCCTCGAATTACGCGGCTAAACAAAAAGCTAATCCTCACTGGAGGTTAAATTTAAAAACAGGCAAGTATGAGCGAAAGAAATGCTCAGCAAGATCATTATGACATATATGGGGCCGTTTTGATATAAAACCTACATCTGCATTAGAGCAGAACATTTAAAATCATAGTTACTGAATCATAAATTTTAGTTGAGGAATCCCTGATTTAATTCCTTAATTGTATTCAAAACCAATTTGATTTTTTTGAGCGAGATGCTTCAGCAATACTTTGAATCTTGATGAGAATAAAATTCGTAAAATAGTGTTTACGGAAATATCGTAAACCACAATAACATGAGACAATGATTATGGATTGAATCATAAACTTTATTCAAAACCGAACTCTTCAAATTAATACTTATTTTGCTGTCATATCAAATTAGATATCAATATGAACTTTGATGCTCACAACATTCCATACTGAAGTCAACATCATTCATCTGTACTAATACCACCTTTGATATTTAACAACAACGTGAGTATCAGCATAAATCAAAATCTGAATCAAAACCGCACTTTACCATTATTCCAAAACAGAAACAGTTGATAAATCATTTATTCTATGAATATCAAAAACAATATGATAATTTAGATTAGGATCATCCTCCGACGGACGTACTATCAAATGTTGATCAGCCCGTGTGATAGCACAAGGTCAGGATTCATAGAAAAGTGACCCCAAAATACGAGTACTCAAACAAAGGCAATATACCTGCCTGTGGCAAAAGTTGTGTCATAATGTTTCATATGGCACTTAGAAATAGCCCTCCGCTGGACCGTCCGTCCCGGTCACTTACGCAATTATGATCCAATCTTAAAACCTTTTATTGAAATGGGGTCATAATAATCGACACCCGACATAATTTTATTCGCCCAATTCTTGGGTAGGAATATTCGCAACCAAATCACTTTTATCAAAATCCAAAACATTTATAAGTCCGATAATTGGATAAGTAAAATCACTTGACTATTCTGAACATAGAATATCAGATGAGTATTTGCATGAACATAATTATTTAATTCAGCGATATGTACAACATCTATCTATCTTGAACTGAGAATAGGGAAAATAATACTTGCATGATAAGATTTAAAATAAATATCACTTGAACAATAAGTGATGATAGGGATACTTGCCTTTGGGTTTTAGTAGTTAGTCACACTCGCAAAGACGCATCTATTCTGACATTCTGTCTCAAGACATCTCCGTCCTGCTTTTCAACATCTTACTAATATGCTGCTCCTGCGATTGCTAAAAGCCAGATATCCACTTCCATTCCATCTCACTCTTTATCCAACATCTTGTCTTGATCAACTCGAATGATCCGCATCTATAATTAAAATATAGAACTTTAATTGTCTAATCGATAACCACTCAACGAACTATGCGTCAAAAGCCTATCGTCTACCCATACGATAGCCCACACACAAGGAAAACAGTCAAACACAAGACTTATGACCCACATATATTCGTAATTCACATAGCACATAAGCACATAACTCATATATCACATAATTCATATCACATAAGACTCGGTTCATCAGAAGGGTCGACTTAGTATGTTTAAAACGAAAATCGGGTCAAAAATATGATTTATCGATCAAAAATCGACTCAGAATGATTCGTAAAACAAGCGACCTTTCGAAACAAAAGAATTCGGGTCTCGAAAGTATTTTTATTGAAAGTGGAATATTTTTCTGAGTCTGTACGCGTTCGTTTCGTATTAAACGGACGAACGGTTTATTTATTATGAATTTTTGAACATTTTTCGGAATTAAAACAAGTCTCTGAATCATTTTTATAACTAAATAATAGGGCTCGAACACCCGAAATTTTTTTTATAAGAATTATCGAGCCTGGAAAATAATTTAAAATAATATTTTCTTGGAAATCGGACAGCACCTCCTCTATTTCTCGGACTGCTAGTCGATATCATATCGACACAACCAACAACAATCAACACAATACATTATATTTACGTGTATAAACACTACAGAAATGAATAATACGGCCACCTGAACCAAAACTCGGACCAAAAGTGACTTCTCCAACAATTTCTAAAAATTATGAAATAAATATATAAACACTAACATGCTATAATATACAAAAGTACGAAGGCGGAATTTCGGAATCGTTACCCAAAATAAATTCTGATCACCCCGAAGAGAATATCTGATGTCCGGAAAATATCTCCAGAATAATCCGAAATTAATAGTCATAGACATATACACGCTGAGATGTCATGTGGAGTAATCAACGCCTTCAACTCCTTTTCTATGTCCCGGAAATAAATTAAAACGGAAATATAACGGAAATATGCCCCGCAAACTTTCTTCTCAAAACCTTGCAATATATATACCTATGCGTAGGTATCGAAGCGCTGATCGTTTATATATATACCAATTGAAATTTGGATATACGGTTTGCAAGATATGCATTTTTGAAAATTAAAAGTATATAAACAGGGAGAGAGACAGAGAGACAGAAGGGGAGAAACTGTTTTTGGTAAAAAGGAAAGGGGGCAGGGGGGTTAACGCGGGTGGGGGTAGGTGGCAGGGGGTGGGGGGCGCTGTTTGACACCTTTTGGTTTTTTTTTTTTATTCTTTTAACAGAGCACACCAACATATCTTTATTTATACCTGAAAATTTATTTTACCCCGTATTTCTTAACTTATCGAATAAACGCGCCGGTAAATAAAATCAGAAAAATTACCAAACAAATTCTAAAGTTCTCAGAATAATTAGAAAACTAGTAAAATAAAATTTTCATAATTTTTAAAATATTTTTGACTTGCGCTCTATACCCGCAGTATACGATTTAACGAACCGAGCTGCACTGAAAATAAATTCAGCTCACGAAAATAGTCTTAAAATGTTACAAATATCCCGAAGTTTATAAAAACATAAATTTCAAAATTTTAAAGCAACTTTTTGAAACACAATTATACCCGCTTTTATCAATTAAACGATTCAACGCGCGGATAAAATTAATCCTAAAAATTCCCAAAATAATTTTAAAATTCTCGTAATATTCCAAACTTAAATAAATATGAGTTTCGTAATTTTTGAAGAATTTTGGAATTAAATACGGATTTTACAAATAAATGAAATCAGAAAATCATACAGGGCTAAATAATTGATGAAATATTGATTTCTAAATTTTATAAAATCTCAAAAATAATTATTGTAATTATAAAGTCATAAAAATAATTTTAAAATAATTTAAATATTTATGAAATTAAATTTTCAATAAAATCACTTTTAAAGACAAAAACAAAACGATACGACCCAATAATTAATAATACAAATAATCCTAAATCACAATTGAGTCCCACACAATTAATATTAGATACAACACATAACAGACATAATATCCATCCAATCCCGAATATTACTAAACGAACTCAATTTACCGATACCAATAAAATGATTGGTTTTCAAATAAACTTTTAAAAATAATACATTTAAGGAAATATTTTCAGATATTAACAAGTATCGATATAACACTCAACAATTAGCACATTACCATTTAATAACACAACTCGTCAAATAGGAATAAAATATCCACCATTTTATTCTTTAAATCACATAAACATATTCAAATATTAATAATAATAATTCTGAAAATACGGGATATCACATCCGGGGAGACTCGAAGCTGATCATATCCCAGGTAAAGGGAGAATTTGAGGCAAGGGATGATACGATGGCTAAGTATGTCCGTCTAGTAAGGGCTGTGATGACCCAATTTAATGAATGTCATGTTGAGCACATTCCAAGGGAAGAAAATGCTAAGGCAGATGCGTTATCAAAGTTTGCTTCATCCGAGATAGAAGAAAGTTCAGGAAGTGTGTACTTCCGTGTTTTGAAGACACGAAGCATAGATGTTAAGCTTGTGGCTCCTATAGGCCTGGGGACGTCATGGATTGATCCTATCAAGGCTCACATTCAAACCGGTTGGTTGCCAAGTGATGCAACTGAAGCACGGAAGTTAACGGTTCGAGCACTAAGGTACTCTTTGATAGATGGGATTCTTTACAAAAGATCTTTCGTGGTTCCCTACTTGAGGTGTCTCAGGCCCGATGAGGCACGCTTGGCTCTTGAAGAAGTGCATGAAGGTATTTGTGGACAACACTTGGGGGGCAGGGCCCTGGCTCATAAGATAACTCGTCTAGGCTTTTATTGGCCGGAAATGATGGCTAATGCCAAAGAATATGTGAAGAAGTGCGACCGCTGTCAGAAGCATGCACCTGTTGTTAGACAACCTCCCGAGATGCTGACATCTATCAACTCACCTATTCCCTTTGCTATGTGGGGAATGGATATTCTAGGGCCTTTCCTTATGGCCACGACACAAAGGAAGTTCCTGATTGTAGCCATTGATTATTTCACTAAGTGGATTGAAGCCAAACCCTTGGCCAAAATCACAACTAAACAAGTTACACAATTCCTGTGGGAAAACATTATGTGCCGATATGGAATTCCCCGTGTCCTAGTCACCGACAATGGAACGCAGTTTAACAACGAGGAATTCAAGAAGTATTGTGAAGAAAATGAAATTGAGTTACGGTTCACCTCCGTGGCTCACCCACAAGTGGGCAAGCAGAAGTAGCAAATCGAATAATCCTGGATGGACTAAAGAAGAGGATCGAGAAGTCAAGAAATAACTGGGTGGATGAGATAATTCCCATATTGTGGGCCTATAGGACTACTTGTAGAGTCACGACAGGAGCAACTCCCTTCATGTTGGCGTATGGGGCAGAAGCAGTAGTTCCAGTGGAGATATCACATTCCTCTCCAAGGATTCAGGCTTTCAATGCCGAGGAAAATGAGGAAGGACAAAGGTTGGCTCTAGACTTAATCGATGAAGTGCGAGATGAAGCACATGCAAAGATAGTAGAGTATCAGAAGAAAGCTTCATTCTACTACAACTTAAGGGTTAAAGAAAGGTTCTTTAAACAAGGTGACCTAGTCTTGAGGAAGATAGAAGCTTCTGGGGTAGGACAGAAAGGGAAACTTGCCTCAAATTGGGAAGGGCCGTACAAAGTCAAGAGCGTTCAGGGTAGAGGAACCTACAAGCTGGAGACTACGGATGGTTTTGAAGTCCCGAGAACCTGGCACGCACAAAACCTGAAGTTTACTACGTGTAAGATAGTCGAAGTACGATTCTCACTTGTCATTGTGACAAGTAGGTTTAAAAGCACCTTGAAGCTTTGTTTGCATAGGATTTTTATTTTCTAGCTATTATAGATCAGGGTCGAACCCATATTATGTAAGGTTTTGGAAAACCAGACTTGAAATTGAAGAGTTCGAAATTATTTCAACCTATGGATGTTTGAGTTATGATAATACTTGTGTGGCCCATTAAGCCAAGTTTGAATATTAAAGTATCGGAAAAATAAAGGAGAGAATGCAAATAAGGAAAGTAGTCATCAATGAGCTTATCCTTATCGCTCCTAAGTTTCACCAGCTCGGAATGAGCCTTAGCCAGCTCCTCTTTCTTCGTGTCCAGCTTCTTCTCCAGGACCTTGGCTCTCTCTTCCCATTTCTTCATCTCCTTCTCAAACCCATCTGAGTTACCCTTCCAGGACCTAGCCTGGTGGAGGGCCGCCTGGAAGTAGGTATTACTCTGCAAAGAAATATGTATGAGTTAGCACAAGTTCGTTGAAATATGAGAAAGTTGGGATTCAAAGAAAAAGAGAAAAAAGAAAGTTACCGCAGCTTGGGCTTGAGAACCCAGAAGCTCAATAGTCTCGATATCACTCCCCGTAACAATGTCAGTAAAGTCATGGGGAGTGATGGAATGGTACGACCAGTCCTTAGCATGTTTGGTGGATCCAACCACCGTATCGCTCCTCCTGAAGCCCCAATTAGGCCTGAAGGAATGTGCCTTAAGTGGAGGATCCACATCGTCCCCCAACTCGACCACCGGGATGTGGGGCTTAAGAAAAGTAGGACCATCAGGTTTGCTCCTGGGGTCCTTGTTTAGCTTGGCCCTCTTCTGGCGGCCTGACTCCCCTTCCTTGGGCCTGTTGACATTATTGATGGCCTCGCAAACTGAAAAGGAAAGATAGAAAGAATATTAAATTGCAGGAGAGATAAAAAGTTACAATTAAAGGGAAGGAAAAATGGTTATCCAGTTATAAATTTACCCTTATCACTGGCCTGAGAGAGACCAACTTTCTTCAGAGAAAACTCCTCTAAGAGGGTCCAGGTGTCTGTTTTCCCATCATCTGAAATTAAGGCTTGGTAGGCCACCTCCTCCTCATCAGATAATCTGATGCTACCTGGACTCCCATCTGACACTTTGCAAAAGGGCCTACGAAAGAGTGTGGCCCAATCACCCCCAGCCCAGGCCAGCCTCATAAACTCGTCCCTCCATTTGGGGTTATTCTCAACTATGGAATTACTATCGAAGATATGAGGGATTTTGGGCCGTTGACGAATTAAAACCCAACCTGGTTGACTCATGGCGCTATTATAGAATTGGAAAACTTTCCTAAAGACAGTTACGGAAAGAGGAAAATTGTTTCTAAGACAAAGGACCATAAAACAGATAATGTTCCTCCAAGCGTTAGGAGGGAGTTGACAAGGGTTAATTTGTACATCTGCAAGTAAGCGAGGAATAAATTCATGGAATGGGAACCTGAGACCCGCGGTCAGGGCTCCTCGATAGATAAACAAAGTATCCCCCTCCCAATTACAAGTCCTATCCCCAGGGGCGGCTGGAGTGATCCTAAAGTGGGGTGGAAGTCTGTACAGGGTGTTCATAGACTCTATCCTACCATCTAACTCATGAAAGGTGTTACCATGATTATACGAATCTAACTCAGATAGAGAGGGATATTCATCACCTCTCGAGTTAATCATATCAAGTAGGGAAGTATATGGAGATTGAATTTGAATGTTTGTACCTCTCTTAGAGACATTCATCTTCTGCAAACGAGCCAAGTCACGATCCGCCATTGATATGCTTCGGTTGAAGGCTTGAAACCCAGAAAAACCTGAGAAAGGTGGAGCTGCGGTGGCTGAGGTCGCCGGAAATCGCCTTCTCAAAGGGAGAACTCTAGAGAGATTTGTGAGAGAAAATGAGAAATGTGAAGTGAAGTGAGGATTCTCACTTCACACTACACTTATATAGGCGAAAAGCTCGGAATACGAGGCGTTTCTAGGCCCATTTAGCCAGGCCCAACCTAAAAGCCCATCTACTAGAAATATCAGGAATAATCTAGAAGCTCCTGTGGAAAATGAAGGGTCGAAAATTGACCAGATTTTTAAAATGGTTCGATTAGAATCCTAATCGATAAAGAAGAAAATCCTAATCGATACTTCAATCGATCAAGAGGGAAGAAACCTATTAAGTTCGATCAGAGTCCTGATCGACGCCAAACAGTATCCTGATCGATACCTCATTCGAACAGGAGAAAAGAAATCCCCTAAGTTCGATCAGAGTCCTGATCGACCCCAAAAAGGATCCTGATCGATATCTCATTCGAGCAAGAAGGAAGAAAACCACTAAGATCGATCAGAGTCCTGATCGACACAGAAGAGGATCCAGATCGATATTTCATTCGATCAGAACGGTAGAAAGCCACCTAGTTCGATCAGAATCCTGATCGAAATCGATCAAGAATTCTAGTCGATTATGCCCATGTTTCAGTCGACTAGAATGTCACTTTGAAGGCCAGTTCGATCAGAATCCTGATCGAAATCGATCAGGAATCCTGGTCGATTCCGCATAGATCCTGATCGAAGATCCCGTCGACCAGAATGTTACTTCCTGAGCTAGTTCGATAAGGATCCTGATCGAAATCGGTCAGGAATCCTGATTGATTTTTTATACATCCTGATCGATTTTTTATACATCCTGATCGATTTTAAGGCAGAAAATTAGGGAAAAATCCAGAAATTAAGGATAAATCCCAGAAAATTAGGGAAAAATCCAGAAATTAAGCATAAATCCCAGAAAATTAGGGAAAAATCCAGAAATTTAGGATAAATCCCAGAAAATTAGGGAAAATCCAGAAATTAAGGATAAATCCCAGAAAATTAGGATAAATCCCGAAAAATTAGCGAAAAACCCAGAAATTAAGGGAAAAATCCAGAAAATTAGGGATAAATCCCAGAAAATTAGGGAAAAATCCAGAAATAAAGGAAAAATCGTTGTAAATGTGTAGGTCGCTCCACACTTTACACAAAAACGAAACTCTGTAAGGGAATGAATAGACTTAACTTTTGCGAAACCTAATCAATGTTTCCCAAAAGTTGGGGGGCAAATGATAGGGATAAATAAATCCTGATTGTATAAATAAATATTGCAAGGTGTGGGCTGCTAGGCCCAATAAGAAGATGTATGACATTCAGACCAAGAAGGTCAACATATTGATCAGGCCTGATGGACCAGATCAGGCCTGATGGAACAAAGAAGGCCCAAAAGCCCGGATTATTTATTAATTTTGTAATTAATAAATAAAGGAGGAAAATAGCTATTAAGATAAGTCCTAGTGGGGATATAAATCCTTGTAGATTGGCCTCAAGGGGACCTAAAAGGATAAGGAATCAGTTTCCTACTATCTAGGACTCCAAAGTCCATTCTAATTATGAGACTTGCCCACAAAGTCTCCTATACCAAGTCCAATTCAAAGACTCTCAACATCTATATAAGGGGTCTCGCCCCACAAATCAGAACTACATTTTTTGGCTTGATTCTCTAATTCACAGAGATACGTAGGCATCTCGTAAAGGCAGAATTGAGCTACGAAACACGAGAGCAGCCATTAAAGGCCTTGAGCTCCCGAATCTTAGTAATAAATACAGCAAATAATAACCTTAGTTTTTTTATCCATAACACTGGGGGACCTGAGTGTGTCACTTTTGAAAACAACAAATGCCTTTGAGTTCTACTGATTAGCATATGGTTGGAGACTATGATTCTATGTCATCATAGACATTAATGTACTAATATCATCATTTAGGGTTGAAATAATACTTTGACAGAGCTCCAGATCTTACCATTTTCACTGCTTATAAATATCATCATTTTGCTTATTTAGGATTGGATTATGTTGCTTTGTGGTATAACTTCACTGCTTATAAATATCAGTTTGCTTAATTCAGTTTCTCTTTGTTGGTAGTTATGTTTCCGGTTGGTTTCATTTCAATTCCTTTATAAAGCTACGAATTGAGGATTGTGACGAACTGGTTTCTTTCACATATTTTTTTTTCTATTACTTTCTATCTATTATAATACTTGACAGCTCTTTGAAAACCAAATCACATACAAACCTAATCAACTATTTCTAAACTATTTTTGTTTTACAAAGCATTTAACAATATAATGATCCATATTATACATGTCCAAGATTGTTATTCACACTCCAGAAGGATTTCTCTAACTATGACCATAATGTTTTAGTTAACTTTCAGTTGAGCGATTATTAAAACACCTGAAAAGTAAGTTTCCCTGCAAATTAAATGTTCATTGTGAAATTGACATGCATGTACTATAACAAGACTAAGTCAAATTGACATCCCTAAGTAAGTTGTATGATAATCCAAGTTTGCATTTTGTGTTGTATCACTTAATCTGTAAAAGTGTACATAGATTAGACTGGAGTATTTTTCTATAAACAGTCTCAAGCCTAAGAATAACTCTGAAAGAAGATCATGAAGATCATGCCTCAGAGACATTATGAAGAAGCTTGGAGTTAAATAAATCTGTTTTGGGAAAAACATTCTATGTCAAAAAATCTACAAGTTATAGATTAAGTCTTATAGAGAAGTCACTCGAGAACTCCAGAATGACTTATCGACAAGTCAGAAATAGCTTATAGAGAAGTCTCAGAGATATCGACAAGTCAAAATGAAGATATGAAGATTGGAGATATCGACAAGTCATTTCTGCATTAGAGAACTCAGAGATATCGATAAGCCAAAATAAAGAGATGAAGAGTAGAGATATCGAAAAGTTAACTCCACATGCAAGGACTTGAAGACCTCGACAAGCTAAGCTCATTCGAGAACTCAGATATCTCGACAAGTCAAGTTCACATTCGAGAACTCAGAGATCTCTACTAGTCAAGTTCACATTCAAGAACTCAGAGACTTCGATAAGTGTTAGGTCCCAATTTGTTTGTAGAAGGGGGGGTTGAATGCAAACAATACCGTTTCGTCGAATAAAATGCGGAATAAAATTGTGAAACAAAATTCAAGTTAAATAAAACTTTTATTAAACTTGAAAGGTGTTACAACTACGGTATCGGTTACAAGGGATTAATCTCAAATCAATTATTACAAATTTAGAATAAATTCGACATGAACTTTTTCTATTTTTGTAATTAAAAGATCAAATGCTAAAAGCGATTTGAGATTAAGTTCTAGGGATTTTAATCCGCTAGATAGATACACAAGAACAAGATAAGTATTTCTAGTCGATTGGATTTAACTTTACAATCTAGAAAATTGATCTTGAAGTTGCAGAATAGATGTAATATTTTTCTGCTTCTTTTTCTCTTTTGTTCTTCTGTATGTTGTGTTCTGTTTGATTGATTGATTGATATTTTGAATTGCTGCTTCTTCTTCTATTTAACAATCCAACCGAGAGAAAAAGAACTGGAATGACAATCCTTTTTAGCTTGAAAGACTTTCGGTGAGACAATCTATTAGAGCTAGCAAGACAATTAAAATGAACTAGCAAGACTTTCGGTATGACTATTGATTGTCATACCGATTGTCATATTAGTTCAAATGAAATTGTTTTACTGAATTAATAATTGATTTTAATCTAAATAATAATTCTATCAATACAATCAACTGAATTAGCATGACATTCGGTATGACTATCAATTGTCATACCGATTGTCATACTAGTACAATCAGTTGTCTTTTTTAGAATTATCACAGATTTTAATCAATTAACATTCTGAAAATCCTCATTTATTAATTCTAAATTAATTAATCAATTTAATTCAATTAATCAATAAATTAATCCTTGCAGATATAATTTATTCTCTTAATTAAATTATATGACTTAATTAATTAATAGAGAATTAATACTATCCCTGAGCAGCATCCATTCTTCTGACAATCTTCTGAAAGTCTCTGAGACTTATGAATCAATTCCGTCACTTTAATGCTGACACTCGATGTACTGTCTGGTTCATGAGTGACTAACTTTCGTGACGTTTCTTCATGTCTTGACTTTGTTGTTATGATTGAATCCTTGTAATAAGTGATACCTTGACGAGATCTCTGTCACTTGATTAAATCCACGATCTTGATTTATATCACTGAGGCATGATCAAATTCTTGAACTTCTTCCAGTGAATCTTCAAGTCTGCAGATGAACAATGTTCCTTTATTCTTTGACAGATGTTACTTTGTGAGATCTCTCTGATGCTTGATCCACTATTTACTTATTACATTCTTATTTGAGTTGAGTTAAATACTCGAATAAACGAGTAGGCTATGACATATGCCTTTCAATCTCCCCCTATTTGCTTGTTAGACAATAACAGCAAATACCTAGAGGATAACTCAACTAACAAATAAGAAAAAGATATAAACAGTAATGTAAAGTAAATAGCAGAAAAGTTCTGGATTATATTTAACATTTTCCAGATTCCAAATGAAATTTACAAGTGAATACAAGATAGATGTTCCTCTAGCCTGAACATATAACTACATTAGTCTATCTTGATTCATAACGCTCTAATCATATTACATTGAGTTTTGAGCTAATTGACTTTAGTTGTCTTCTCTTCTGACTTCACCTTCTTCTAAATCTTGAAGCAATTCCTTGTCAAAGATACGATCTTTTTCTGAAGTGAAGCTTGCAGGTCTGACTGGTTGAACTCCAACTGTCTTCAACTTATTCTTGAGTTGATTGTACCTTTTAACATTCTTCTCACAATAAGCTTGAATCAAGTCAGCAGCTTGAGTCTTCAACATGGATGAATATCCAGCAGTTCTCAAATGATGTTCCATCCAGACCAGATGCTTAGCTGAGTAGTCTTTAAGAGATTGTACATCTAGCTGACAGATTTGAAGACAATCAGACTTAAAGAATCTCACTTGATGAGGATTGTTGACCACTTGAGGACTAGCCCTGCTGGCAAACTCTTTAAGCCTTTCCCGAAGAACTTCATTCAACTCTGAGCTTCTTTTCACTTTGTTTAAAAGAACCCAAATCTCTGACAACGAACGATTCTCAAATAGATGAAGTGACACCTTGAATGATCCTTCACTCTGACAATATACAAAAATGCTCATCTCATTTAGGGATCTATCAAAAGCAGCTGTGATCCTTGAGACTTCAGTCTTGATAGCATTCATGTACATGTCATTGTTAGGATTTGAGATTTCCAGCTTGTCAAGAAGATGTAAGAACTGCCTATCATTGTTAGTGCATAGCTGAGGCATATCGAGTACTCTCCTAGCTTCATCCCACTTTCCACCAATCTTTAGTCTGACATCTCTTCTCCTTTCTTGAGCTTTAATGTCATGAAGACGTTGCTTTTGAAGAGTTTTTGTTCTTTGTATGTCTTTTCTCCTATCAATGATCTGTGAGACCTTCTTGAGTTCAGCTTCTTTTCTTTGCATCTCTGACTGCTCTTTCTGAAATTCTTTCTCAAACCTAGGATCCACTGTATCTTCTTCTTCCCAATCTTCAAAATCACTTTCTTCTTCAGCTTCAAATAACCCATCTTTATCTTCCTGAACTGGTTCAGTGGGAATGTCAAAAATATCGAAGTCATCCTGTTCTCCACTGTAGTAGGCATCATCAGCCTTTCCTTTATCTCCAGCAGAAGTATTTTTTTCTTTCCCTTTGGAACTACTCCCTTTCTTCTCCCCCTTAGTTGAGGGATCCTCTGCTGACTTTCCTTTGAAACCTCCACCACTTCCAGAGCCTGATCCTCCACCAGACGGTCCTTCAAAATAAGCTCTTTGTTCTTCATTAGGGCAATGAGAATTCTTGATCATGTAATATAAGTGCTTCATGCCTTCATTTAGATGTTCCATGCCCGTCTCTATCTTTAGAAATCTTGAGTTGTCCAGTGAATGATTCATCTCAACGAGGTCTTCAAGAGAAGTCATTCTTGTATGTAGGGAGCAGAAGTTGGATATGTCATCAGCTGATAAATTTGGAGTGTCCTGAATAGAATTGAGCTTTGGTATTACAGTAGTCTTTAAATCTGAGATGTCATTCCTTATGATTGCAAGCTGATTGTCGACAGAGGTGGAAGAAGAAGACCGTTCAACCACTTGTGCTTTGAATGCTTGAGCTTCAGCTTGACTTTTAGCAAGTTCTTCTTTCAGGGCAGCAATCTGAGCTAACAGGTTGACAGTATCAGTGTCTGTGTGTGCTCTCACCTGAAGTTCACTCGTGTTTGGTTCACTCATCTCACGTGCATGTGTTTCTCTCAATATGATTGCTCGTGAGGAGTCTTCCAATTGCTGTTCTTGTGTACCTGCATTAAAAATCACCCTAGCCTCTTCAAGAGAGGTCAGTGGTGGTGCAATGGGAATTCGCGAGTCCCGATCCTCAGTCAATGCTATCAAATCTTTTGGAATAGATGTCTGAATTGCTTCAGGGATAGATTGACCGAGTTGCCCTCCACTTTCTCCAGATAAATCTGCGAGTGGAGAATCCCATAAGGGAGCCAGAGTTGTTGGATCTGGGAGGGGAGAAAATGACTCTATTAAAGATGGCGGAGAGTCAGATTTTCCCTCTGAAGCATGTGACTGCTCTTCTGCCGTAACTATGGCAGGCACTGTAACCGACTCTACGTGCACTCCTCGCTGTGTGTCCTGAGTATTATCTGGGGAAGTGTATGGTTCCATTGTGAGTAATGGAATTGTGCTTGACTCAGTACAAGATGCCATGGCCCTATGGCGAATTTCAATAGATGCATCCTGTTGAGAGAATGCCTCTAGTAACTGTTCATTGGCCATTTCAAAGTCCATGTCCTGTTGGGAGGACAAGGATGGGCTTTCAGATGCCTCAGAATAGGTTTTTCTTTTCTTAGGAGGAGGCAGAGCTGAGGGTTCACTCGTATTTGACATTGTACTACTTCCTAGTAATCTTCTGGGTAACATTTTAGACAGTGGGGGAAAGGTTGAGATAGAATGAGACTCTGTGTTTGGCTCTATGACCTGGGATTGAAGCTGTGGTTCTACAACTTCATGGTCAGCCCTATCAACCACTGAGGGTCTGTTAACAGAAGTAGGAAGAGAGTGAGAGTGAGGAGTTACTACCTGTAATGGAAGAGCCTGGGTGGCTTGAACCACTGGAGGTTGAGGTTGCTGTTCATGGCCGGGTAGATTAAAAATAGGTAAGGGAATATAATTGGCCATGAAAGCAGATACAAGTACTGGTACTTGCATAAATTTGAAGGTTGTGTCTTGACGAGTGTAAATCTTTTTGCTAACTGGTGGGGGTTCGGTTACAGCAGAGTTAGCAAAAAGTGCTTTGTGTTCAGGGGTGAGTAGATGATCTGCTATAAGCATAAGAAAACGAGCATAGTAACATGATACCCTACGATTTGTAGAATGATCACGTAAAGCAGAAGTTAGACGTCTCAAGAGAATGGGAAAAAGTAGTTTGCCAAAATTGATCCTTTGATTGAAAACAACCGCAAGACCAATATACTGCAGGGTGGAAGTAATGTTATGAAAATTAGATTTTGTGCAGTTGGCAAACACTTTGGAAAGTGTATCGAAGAATATATCCCATTAAGACACCAAATTTGATTTAGAAAGTTTGGTTAAATTGATCACCCCCTGATAGTGAATGGCATTGAAAAAATTTGTGATATCATTTTCAGAGGGTAAATTACAGAAATTGTCTAGTGGAAAATTTAACGCACGATTGACGACTGTTTCATCAACTACATACTGTGTGTTTGCGATGGTGAATGAAAAAGATTTTGAATCATCGGCCACAGTAGAAGTTGTGCAAATCAGTCTAAGTAGATCGACGTTTAAAATCACATTTGATTTAATAGCAGAGCTAACAATCGAATGATCATTTAAAAATCTAATCCAAGGCTTAAATTTTTCAACATCACATTTTTCCGGATTAAAATAACCAACCTGATTATGCGCGACAATTTGGAAATTGAGAGCCATTTTTTTAAAGAATAATAATAAGACACAAGCTTTTCAGAATTTTAAGAATAATTTTAAGAAAATTCGAATTAATTAAATTAATTTAATAATTCGAATTAAATTAATTATAATCGAAAAATTTAGACAGAAATGTATCTCGTTAAAATTCTTAAATCACTAACACAGTTTTGACAAACCAAAAGACACAAATAAGAAATTAAAATTAAAATTAAAAGTTCAAATTCAATAACACAAATGGAATTTGAAGGGGCAAACTGATTTTAATTTGTTTTTGCGTTTTTTATAATAATTTTTATTTAAGAAAAATTCAACAGCATCTCTTTATATATATACTTGTAAGTATATATCACTAAAATGATGATTAAGTTTGCTGAGTGAAAACTCGAGCAAGGAAATATGGTGACTGACTGATTTTTTTTTGTTTGTTCGAGGAGAGAGAAGAGAGAAAATGGGAGTGAAAAACTGTTCAAAATTTTTGAAATGAACTGCTATGTTGAAATGGTTTAAAACAAAACAGCAACAGCCTTTATATAACAGCTGGTATGACAATCCGGGATTGTCATACCGATTGTCATACCAGGCAAAAGAAGGAAAAGAAACAAATAAAAACAAATAAAAATAAATAACTGGTATGACAATCTGATAGTCATACCGATTGTCATACCAGTACAAAATAAAACAATATAATTCTGATATTAATTTTATTACTGGCATGACAATCAATAGTCATACCGATTGTCTTGCCAGTTATAAAATTAATCTGATTTTAAAATAAGCAATCATTATTACTAAAATGACTTTCAGCAAGACAATTTCAATTGTCTTGCCGATTGTCTTTCTAGAATAAGATAAAATAAGCATTAACAGATTTATATTTACGTGTGTACTGAAATGATTTTCAGCAAGACAATTTTAATTGTCTTGCCGATTGTCTTTGCAGTAGAAAAACAAAATAAATATGTACAGACCTCTAATTATGTACTGAATCTATATTTCAAAATAGTACAACTGAAATAAACACTTAAAATTTTCACAGAGACAAAGACAATATTTCAGAATTAATTATTTTTATTCCAAAAATAGATTTCTGTTGAATTTTAGCAAATAAAATTCATAGAAAAATATCTTTAGAGGAAATAAAATATTCTGAGATATTTTAAATTAACAAGTAGAGTAAATAACATAGATAAGATAATATATATTATATAGAAATAAGCAAGAAATATGATAAAATGATAAAATAAATTTGCAAATGAATTTTTCATTTATGAAAAATTCATTTGTAAATTCATTCAAGAACAGATTCCAGATATTAATTAAATTAATCACTAAAACTATTTAACATGCCCAATTTACCAACTAATCTGGTAAATGTGGATTCGTCAAGTGGTTTAGTGAAAATATCTGCTATTTGTTCTTCTGTTGGAACAAAAAATAGTTCAACAGTACCATTCATGACGTGCTCTCTAATAAAATGATACCTGATGTCAATGTGCTTTGTCCTCGAGTGCTGCACAGGGTTGTTGGTGATGGCTATTGCACTTGTATTGTCACATAAAATAGGAATCTTGTTCAATACAGAGCCATAGTCTCGTAGTTGGTTCCTAATCCACAAGATCTGAGCACAGCAGCTTCCAGCAGCAATATATTCAGCCTCGGCCGTTGAGTTGGAAACTGTTTGCTGTTTCTTGCTGTACCATGAGACTAGCCTGCTTCCTAAGAATTGACAACTTCCTGAGGTGCTTTTCCTATCAACAACACTTCCTGCATAATCTGAATCTGTATATCCGACAAGGTTAAAACCAGATTCTTTAGGGTACCAAATACCTAGATTTGGTGTTTCCTTAAGATATCTTAAGATTCGTTTAACAGCAACGAGATGAATATCTCTAGGATCCGCTTGGAACCTTGCACATAAACATGTAGCATACATAATATCTGGTCTACTTGCAGTAAGATAGAGTAACGAGCCAATCATACCTCTGTAGCTTGTGACATCTACCTTAATGGAGTTTTCACATGGTCCAAGCTTGACAGCTGTAGTTGATGGAGTCCTTGCTGATGCAGAATCCTCTAGATTGTATTTTTTGAGGAGTTCCTTGAGATACTTGGATTGACAAATAAATGTTCCATCTAACCTTTGATTTACTTGTAATCCAAGAAAGAACTTCAGCTCTCCCATCATGCTCATTTCAAACTTGCTGTGCATTAACTTAGCAAATCTCTTACAGAGATTATCATTAGTAGACCCAAATATTATATCATCCACATAGACTTGGACTAATATAGTATCATTCTTATGTTTTTTAGAAAAGAGAGTTTTGTCTATGACACCTCTAATAAAGCTATTTTCAATAAGAAATTCAGAGAGAGTGTCATACCATTTTCTTGGTGACTGTTTTAGCCCATAGATAGCCTTGAAAAGAAAGAAGACAAAATCCATATGATCTGGATCTTCAAAACCAGGAGGTTGCTCTACATATACCTCTTCATCCAGCTTTCCATTCAGAAAGGCGCTCTTGACATCCATTTGATAAACTTTAAAGTTTGAAAATGCTGCGAATGCCAGAAATATCCTGATGGCCTCAAGTCTAGCCACTGGAGCATAGGTTTCATCATAATCAATACCTTCAGCTTGAGAATACCCTTTAGCTACCAGTCTTGCCTTGTTTCTTGTAACCACACCATCTTCATCTAGTTTATTCCTGAATACCCACCTTGTACCAACAGCTTTCTTGTGTACAGGCCTAGGTACCAGTTTCCAGACTTGTTGACTTTCAAACTGATTGAGTTCATCTTGCATAGCAATCACCCAATCTGGATCAGTCAGTGCTTCTTCAATTTTCTTAGGTTCCATCTCAGAAAGAAATCCTGAGAACAGACACTCATTTTGAGTAGCACGTCTAGTTCTGACTCCAACATCTGGATCACCAATAATCAACTCAAAAGGGTGAGCTTTATTCCAGACAGTCTGTCTTGGAAGATTTGATCTTGATGATTCGCCTTGAAATTCATTGTGATGTTGTGTCCTACTAGATGATCCTTCAGCATCTCCCCCTGAGTTGTTGCCATGTTGACTTGAAGATTCTCCGTCAGTAGCAGTGGTATCTCCATTGTTTCCAGAGTTTCCATCACTATTACCTTGAGTATTATCAGGATTAACAGGTTCTTCAATAGCAACAACCTCAGGTTCTTGACCATATTCTGACTCTGAATCTGACGTATCATCAAACTTCAGTTTCTCAGAAGGATCTTCAGTTTGGATACTAGGGAGTTTAGTGTCATCAAATGTAACATTGACACTTTCAGTTACTTTGTGTTGATCAATGATATACACTCTATATGATCTTCTTCCATATCCAACAAAAATACCCTCATATGCCTTTGCCTCGAACTTACCACGACGATCATCTCCATCCTTGAGCACGAAGCATCTGGCACCAAATACATGAAAGTATTTGATAGAAGGTTTCTGTTCATTCAAAATCTCATAAGGAGTTTTCATGAAGTCTTTGTTGATTAGAGTTCGATTCTGAGTATAACATGCAGTATTGACAGCTTCAGCCCAAAAGTACATTGGAAGACCTGATTCATTTAACATCGTTCTTGCAGCTTCAATCAATGTACGATTCTTCCTTTCTACCACTCCATTTTGCTGAGGGGTTCTAGGAGCTGAAAATTGTCTGGTAATCCCTTTGTCTGTACAGAATCCATTTAGAAGTGCATTCTTGAATTCTGTTCCATTATCTGACCTTATTTCTCTAACAGGGACGTTAGAATCTAACTCAATCATCTTGATATGATCAATCACAACTTGTGGTGTTTCATCCTTAGAGTGAAGAAATAAAACCCACGTATACTTGGAATAGTCATCAACTATCACAAGACAGTAACACTTCTTTGACATAGAAAGGATATTAACTGGACCAAATAAATCCATGTGCAATAATTGCAGAACACCAGTTATGGAAGATGTGTCAGTGCCTTTGTGACTTGCTTTCTTTGACTTTCCTTTCTGGCAAGCCTCACATAGTCCTTCTGGAGAGAATTCCAGCTGAGGCAGACCTCTTACCAATTCTCTTTTGACAAGAGAATTCATTGTCTTGAAATTGAGATGGGAAAGTCTCTTGTGCCATAGCCAACTCTCATTTGACGATGCTTTTGCATAGAAACAATTGACTTCAAGATTGCTTCCAGAGTTCATGTCAGCTACGAACAGATTTCCTTTCCGTATTCCCATTAAGGAGGGTTTTTCACTTTTCTTGTGCAGAATCTGACACTTCAGCTTGTCGAATAAAACATTGTAGCCGTTGTCACAGAACTGACTAATGCTAAGCAGATTGTGTTCAAGTCCTTGCACAAGATATACATTTTCAATGATAACATTTCCAGCTTGCAAACAGCCATATCCCTCCGTTAAACCTTTGCTGTTATCTCCAAAGGTAACCACTGGGCCAGCTTTCTCAACCACATTTGATAGCAGGGCTCTATCTCCGGTCATATGTCTTGACGATCCACTGTCAAGAATCCACACTACCGGTTGTACCTGTTTAATGCCCTGCAATACAAATGGATTAGAACTTCTTCGGAACCCAAGCTTGGCTGGGTCCGGCATACTTGTAAAATTGGCCTTTATCAGGCAAAACAACATTCTTAATTTCACTATTCTCAACATTCTCAATGACTGAACATTTGACCTTTAAAACAGCCTTATCAGATTTATGTTTAGGCTTAGGCACAAATGTCTCCTTTCTAGCTTTAGGAGGACTAGCAGTCTTAGACCTATCATGCTTTCTATTATTCACATGCTGACGAGGAGTAGTCTTATCATTAGAAGCATGCTTACCATTAAAATAAGCAAACAACAGATTAAAAGCACAAGACATACAATCAGGAACACCACATGCTTTATGAGAAGGATTAACAATAGGCAACTTATGCATGGTAGACATGGAATTTGTGTTATCCAACTCATGTGTGTCTGAGTTAGTCTCAGTTGCTTTCACAACCTTGACTGGAACTTTTGACACACTTGACTTGGAGACAGCTTTCCCATTAGCATTATCTTCAGCACGGATTTCTTCTTGAATAATAAAAGAGGTCTCATCAAATGGTTCAGCAATTGATTCCTTATAGAGGGGTTCATCAACACCCTTAAGCACATGTGGTACTTCCCTGCCTTTAGCACATACATGAGGAGGGGAGTTTATGCCTAATTTTCCAATAGCAGCATTATAATCATAACCTATTCCATGTGTTTGATTAACAGCTTGCTTATTGTAAAACTCTTTGGACTTCGAACAAGAATTAAAGTAAGCTTTAACCTTAGCCTCAAGACCGGTGATCTTGTCTTTGAGAATAGTTTCGAGTTGTCTATAACAGTCAACTCTATTCTCTAGAAAAGATACTTGGTCTTTAAGTTTATCTTGATTAATGTGCACAAGTCTTAATTCATTGACCTCTTTCTCAAGGTCTTTGATTTGTTGATTTAACAATTCATTATCACGACGAGCACAATCTAAGTTACCTCTTAGATGATAAACCATTTCAGCATCAGAAAGTTTTACCTCTTTTCTTGACGATGAGGTGCTTGCATCACTAGCCATGAGAGCAAGATTCCCAACTTCTTCATCTTCACTGTCAGTATCATCCCAGCTTCTTCCCTTTGCCAGGTACGCCCTTTCAGATTTACTCTTCTGATTAGAATCGTAAGAGTTCTTCCTTGCTTGTTTTGGCTTCCTGCATTCTGTGGCAAAGTGTCCCAACTCATTACAGTTGAAGCATCGAATGGTGCTTCGATCAACCATCCCTGTTTTATACCCACCACTGCTGGTGTTAGAGGATGAAGATCCACCTTTCTGGAATCTGTTGTAGTTGGACTTGTACTTGAACTTGGGATTCCTTTTGAATCTGACATTTGAGAATCTCTTGACAATCAGGGCCATTGACTCATCCTCCAATTGCTCCAGTTCTTCCAAGGAATAATAATCATCTCCTGATTGATTTGTAGTAGGAGAATCAAATTCTGCTACTATCACATTATCTTCAACCTTGGAAGACTGTACCATTCTATCTGACTGTTGAGATTGTTGTTGATATAGTGGTTGTTGTTGTTGTTCATCAGCTACCAGAGCAGTAGACGTGCTGACCACTCTTCCTTTCCCGTAAACTTCCTTCTGCTGAATCTGCTCCAACTCATAAGTCTTTAACACACCATATAGCCTTTCCAAAGAAATCTCACTCAGATCTCTTGCTTCTCTTATGGCAGTGATTCTATGTTCGAGATGAGTTGGCAGTGTTAAAAGGAACTTTTTATTGACCTCCCTGATGGAATAGTATTTACCATTAATGTTCAGGTTGTTGATCAATGCATTGTACCTCTCAAACACTTCAGTGATTCCTTCTCCTGGATTGGATTTAAAGTATTCATACTCAGAGGTTAGGATTTCTAGTTTGTTCTCCCTAACTTCCTCTGTGCCTTCATTAATAATCTCAATAGTTTCCCAGATATGTTTAGAATCTTTACAATTCATCACATGTCTGTTCATTAGGGGATTAAGGGAATCTACTAAGATTAATTGAAGGCTAGCATCCAGGGAAGCTTCTTCTATTTCAGCAGGAGAGAAGTCCTCAGGATCCTTCACATAAGTTCTCGCTTTGGTGATCACCACATCATTCTCTATTACCTCTGGTTCAATAACCATAGGAATTTTTGGACCCTTCTTCAACACTTGCAAATATTTGGGATTAGCAACCTGTAAAAACAGTAGCATCTTCTTCTTCCACATCACATAATTTTCTTTATCGAAAAGTGGAATTTTAACGGTTCCAACTTTTTGTGTAGTCATTATGAATTTTTGAGTGAATAAAAATTCAAGAAGTGAAAGAAACACAAAAGTCTAGGATCTTGATTTGTACGTTAATCAGAAGGCTCTGATACCAATTGTTAGGTCCCAATTTGTTTGTAGAAGGGGGGGTTGAATGCAAACAATACCGTTTCGTCGAATAAAATGCGGAATAAAATTGTGAAACAAAATTCAAGTTAAATAAAACTTTTATTAAACTTGAAAGGTGTTACAACTACGGTATCGGTTACAAGGGATTAATCTCAAATCAATTATTACAAATTTAGAATAAATTCGACATGAACTTTTTCTATTTTTGTAATTAAAAGATCAAATGCTAAAAGCGATTTGAGATTAAGTTCTAGGGATTTTAATCCGCTAGATAGATACACAAGAACAAGATAAGTATTTCTAGTCGATTGGATTTAACTTTACAATCTAGAAAATTGATCTTGAAGTTGCAGAATAGATGTAATATTTTTCTGCTTCTTTTTCTCTTTTGTTCTTCTGTATGTTGTGTTCTGTTTGATTGATTGATTGATATTTTGAATTGCTGCTTCTTCTTCTATTTAACAATCCAACCGAGAGAAAAAGAACTGGAATGACAATCCTTTTTAGCTTGAAAGACTTTCGGTGAGACAATCTATTAGAGCTAGCAAGACAATTAAAATGAACTAGCAAGACTTTCGGTATGACTATTGATTGTCATACCGATTGTCATATTAGTTCAAATGAAATTGTTTTACTGAATTAATAATTGATTTTAATCTAAATAATAATTCTATCAATACAATCAACTGAATTAGCATGACATTCGGTATGACTATCAATTGTCATACCGATTGTCATACTAGTACAATCAGTTGTCTTTTTTAGAATTATCACAGATTTTAATCAATTAACATTCTGAAAATCCTCATTTATTAATTCTAAATTAATTAATCAATTTAATTCAATTAATCAATAAATTAATCCTTGCAGATATAATTTATTCTCTTAATTAAATTATATGACTTAATTAATTAATAGAGAATTAATACTATCCCTGAGCAGCATCCATTCTTCTGACAATCTTCTGAAAGTCTCTGAGACTTATGAATCAATTCCGTCACTTTAATGCTGACACTCGATGTACTGTCTGGTTCATGAGTGACTAACTTTCGTGACGTTTCTTCATGTCTTGACTTTGTTGTTATGTTTGAATCCTTGTAATAAGTGATACCTTGACGAGATCTCTGTCACTTGATTAAATCCACGATCTTGATTTATATCACTGAGGTATGATCAAATTCTTGAACTTCTTCCAGTGAATCTTCAAGTCTGCAGATGAACAATGTTCCTTTATTCTTTGACAGATGTTACTTTGTGAGATCTCTCTGATGCTTGATCCACTATTTACTTATTACATTCTTATTTGAGTTGAGTTAAATACTCGAATAAACGAGTAGGCTATGCCATATGCCTTTCAATAAGTCAAAACACTTGTAGAGAACTAAGAGATCTCGATAAGTCATTATACTTATCGAGATGTCTATTCTCTATAGTTCAAACTGGAGATCTCGATGTAAAACTCAAAGTACAAAATGCAGAACAGTTAAAGATATAAGATTATCAATCAACAAACAAATCAATAACTGTGTTAAAAAGTCTACAAAAGTAGCTTGAAGAGTACAAGATCAAAGGTCAAGAGTAATTGACAAAGTAAAGTAACAGACATGCACGATTTGCAAAAATACACTAATCCAGAAATAGATAGTTTTAGTTAACTTAAAGTAGGGTTTAGTACATGCTATTTCATGCTGTGTAAAACCTGTGTTTACTGTTCTATAAAGTAAACACTGGATGCTTTGTTTCAGTTGTAACAAACAGATCTAAAAATCTTGTAACTCTCTCAAGAAAGAAGCTGAGTTCTTTATCAACAAAGAACCCATAAATTTATAGCAAGACATACTTGATTTTAATATAAAATTAAGTGAGTTTTGAAAGATAGTGTGTTCATGTGAATGTTTTATTATTCCTATTGAAACATATTATCTCTACAAGTTAGACTACTTTGTTCACCACTTCCATAATAGTTTAAAAAGCTTAAAAATAATCCAAAACATATTCACCTTCCCTGTGTTGTATTCATTACCTAACTAGTGGTATGAAAGAAAAAGCTGAAAGCAAACATATTAAAGATCTTGGAATAATGAATACAGAGAAGCTTAGCAGTATCAAAATCCCTACCTTTGACAGATCTAACTACACACTATGGAAAAAGAAAATGATGTTATTCATCAGGATGGCCAATCCATTATACATTCAGATCCTCAATAATGGGCCTTTCACCCACATGGTAAGAGTTGAGGAATCTATAGATGGATACATGGTCATTCTAGCACATTATGTTCCTAAGAATCCTTCAGAATATACTAAACCTGAAAAAGAAAAAGTCTCTCTGTATATTGGTTTGCAGTTGATCTTAATAGAGTCACTTGACAATGTAATGTACAATAACATTGTCAACTGTGACACAACCAAACAGATCTGGGAGAAAATAGAGATTCTATGTGAAGGAACATAAGAAGTTAGATCAAACCAAAAGAGGATTCTGGTTTCTCAGTATGAGGGGTTTATGGCTTAACCAAAAGAAGGAATTATTGAAGTTTTTGAAAGGTTCAATAAATTGATAAATGACTTGAAGCTACATGATAAATATTATGAAGCTGAGGAGGTTAACCTAAAGTTCCTGCTAGCTCTTCCTGACCATATTGAACGGAAAATATCATTTATTAGAGAAGGAAGAGATTTAAGCAGAATGACTTTGGAAGTTCTATATGGAATCTTGGAAACTTATGAACTTGAAATGTTGCAAAGAAAGTCATTGAAAGCACAGCATGGTCATGTTGTTGATGGTTCAAGTGCTTTGATTGTGAATAACAGAGATAAAAGTGAAGATGAGCAAGATGATCAAGTTCTAGTTGTTCAAACTATAGAACAAAAGAACAAAGGACCTCAAAAGCAAGTTGTATTGGAGCTGGAGGAAGATGAATATTACACTCTGGATGAGATAAATGAAATGGACCAATCCATGGCTTACTTGGCTAGGAAATTTTCCAACATAAGAGTCAAGAAGCCAAGTTTTTTGAAAAGCAAGGGACAATCTTCCAACAGTAAGAACTGGAAACCAAAAGCTCAGTACAATTCAGTTGGCAAAGGTGGTTACAAAACTGGATCTGTGGACATATCAAAGATAAGGTGCTTCAATTGTGATGAGTTGGGTCACTATGCTACTAAATGTAGAAAGCCTAAAAAGGTGAAGAAGAATAAAGCTTACTTGGAACTGAAAGCAAAGTATGAAGCTCTCTTGAAGAAATAGTCTGGAAAAGCTTATAATATAGAAGGAAAGAGTTAGGATGATACTGATGTTGATGATGAGGATGAAGAAGTTGGAAACTATGCACTAATGGCTTTTGAGCATGGAGAAACATCCACCTTAAAATCAAAGGTACCAACTCTAACCACTATTGATTTAAATGCTAGTCAATATAAGGAGACTGTAGAAAAGATGAGTGTGGAGATGTTTCATATACACACTAGCTTGGTAGCAGCTACTGAGGAAATCAGTAGGCTAACAAAAGCTAATGAGTAGCTTGAGAGTGAGAAGAAAAAGATGGATCTGCTGCTTGTGGAGCTTGAGTCAATCAAGCAAGAAAATAAATATTTGAAAACCAAGCTGAAGTGTGCCAATGAGAATAAAGCTGTGTTAAGAGAGAAGATTGAAAGGAATGAGGTGAAACTAAAATCATTCAGTAATGCATCTGAGTTGGTTGGTCAGTACCATGAGAAGAACAAGCCATGTGCTAACATAGCTATCGGTCTTGATTATGATGCTTTGAATAAAAATAAGAAAGCTGTAGGTGGTAAAGGAAAAACAACTGAATATGAAGATATCCCAGCTATGCTGAGAAAGGTTGGCTGTAATAACCCCAAAATTTTTCAACTTTTTGTAACCCTTGTGAATAGTATTTTAGCTGAATGAGAAAACTTTTCACGCCACACTATGTAGGGGTTCTGTTATGGATATTCTGGGATTTTATTAGTACTATATGAAGTATATAAGTGTATGTAAATATCGTCAGAACCCAATTCCGAACACTTTGGTTTTTCCCGGAAATCCACAAGATACGGAGAGAATTGAGTATAAGGTAACAGGATAAAAAGGATTTAAATTAAAGGATTATAATAGAGGATCATAAAAAGGAATATAACGTATTGAGAAAGGTTAAGGGAACCTAAGTAATAAGATCCCGGGTATGATCCTTCAAACGATAAACGAGAACGAAAGTTAAGCGAACCGTACAACAGATCAGCGGTCATTAGGCAAACGATTAGGAAGCTAATCAAAGGGTTTAATGGGAGTGATGTCATCCAACCAATAGAAAGGAGACAAGGAAGGGAGGATGACATCATAAGGGTGACATAAGCATGACATGGAAGAAGGGAGGTGTGGTTGATTAAGGACCACACAAATTCAAGGGCAAGGTGGTAATTTGCTAAATCAAAAACAAAACCAAGCCAACCAAGCTAGCAAATCATTTCATCAAAAATCAAAAAATCAGCCAAGGCATTTGTTCATCACCTAGCTCTCGGCTTTTCACTTTTTTTCAAAGCTAAAATTCTCAAAATCAAGATCCAAGCATCCTTAATTGGTAAGAAAATTCCCTAACCATCTTTATGCTTAGTTATGGCTATATCATGAGTTTAAGCCATTAATTCTTTCTCTAGCTTCTCCATTTAATCAATGAAGAAGACAATGAATAGTGTTTTCAAGTTTTTAACTTGAACTTTTTCTTGTTTTTCTTAAAGATCCAAGCTTTCCTAAGGCTTCTCCAAGCTTCTTAAGGCTTCCTAGCTCAACCCACCACTTCAAGGAAGGTATACCATTTTCAAACCCTAGGTTCATATATATTATAAGGTGATTTTGATGAGTAGGATGTTATTGTAGTTGTTGTTATGATTAGAGTTTGAGATTTGGAATGGTAGTGAAATGAAATGGTAATTTTGTGGTTTTGATTTAAAGAAACTTAAGAATGATTAAAGTAAAGTTTAAGCATAAGTATGAATGGTTAAATTGAATTGGTTGGGGTTGTTATGATGTGATAAGGATGGGTGTTTGTTGTGTGTTGGATTTGAGGATGGTTTGTGTTGATTGTGGGTAGTTTAAAAAATGGGAAATCGCGTAAACATAGCCGTCGTAACGTCCGATTTTCTTTGGACTGTTTTTGTGCATAGCATTAGGACCCGAGAACCCCCTGCTAAATTGTTACCACTGCCATGTTTAGATAGCTCATGTTACGAGCTTCGTTTTGATATGTAGTTCGTTCGATTCCGATTTACGGTTTAGGAGAAACGACCGTTTCAAGTAACGGCGTTTCGCGGACGAAACTTTTTCCCCTCGCCTTACTTTGAAACATAGGTTAAAGACCAAAAAGGGTTAATTAATGTGTGAAACATTTATGGTAAGTGCGTTAGGCAGTTGGTAAGTCATTCACGAAGGAATCGCTTTAAAACTCGTAAAGGTTAAGTTATTAAAAATGGTGGAGTCGAGGGTACCCGAGTGACTTAAGCGAATCGGTGAGCGTAAAACTAGCATTAGAGTCTAAGTTAGCTAAAGCATAGATTTACAAGTGATTTTGGTTTAATTCCAACTTACTTGTTGTTTATAGGTTATCAGACTCGTCCCGAGCCTTTCTCACCCCCAAGTCGCTCAGGCAAGTATTCTATCCGTTATACTGTTGTTGTGATGTATACACTTGTATATGCATTATCTTGCGATAGATGCATGTTGGTTATTTAGCAAATTCTTGCGATATATTGTAGCATGTGATATGGTATATATGCATGCCTGTTTCATATTCTTGAAATATATATCTGTTGGTTCAATTGATAATACCTATGCTAGAGAATAGCAGTAATTTGCATATACCCTTAGTATAGGGACCCAAAGGTGAAAATATTTTCTAAAACCGGGAGTCGAGGATCCCGAGTAGATTTTGTATATATATGGATATGGATATATATATATATATATATATTTATATATATATACATATATATGGTCATAGTTTTCAAAACTATTAATCGAATAAGGTTTATTCGATAACTTTAAACTTTATTTTATTATTGAATATTATTTCGAATATTATTCGAGGGCTTATGACTCTTTTATATTAATTATTGAATATTATTTGAATATTCATTTGAGGATGTATGACTCCTTTATTTTATTTAATGAATATTATTTATAATATTCATTCGAGGTATTATGACTCAGCTTATTTTTATTTATTGAATATTATTTGAATATTCATTTGAGGATCTATGACTCCGATTATTTGCTGAAATATATTCTTTATTTTATTAAAGAATAAGGTGTCAATAATCAAACTTATTTTCGATTATTCAAATAAAGATAATACTTTTATATAAGTATATCTTGGGTTATTTAATACTCGTTTCAAGTATAAATTTTAATACTTCTACTTCAATTATTTTTATAAAGACTATTCTTTATGGGAATATTATTTAATTAATAATATTCAGATATTTTCTAACATTCTGGGGACTGATTTACTTCATTAAATCAGCCTTACTCCAAACACTCTTTAAAGTGTTTTCGAGTCTTCAAAATGATTTTTAAAAGTCAGAGCGGATCCCAAAACTCATTTTTATATTTAAGATCTTCCTTTTTAAAGGGGATTTAAATACTCGCTCAAAACCTGGGGAATCCGGCTCTGTGGTGTATTTTATATTCGCAACGAGGTTGCTGTTTTGAGAAAACAATTTGATTACTTGCCCAATGTTCGGGAAGTAAGTCCATTTGATTGAGTCGGCATAAGCGACAGGCCGGGGTACGGTCTATTATTGTGTAAGTGGCTGGGTGGCAGTCCATCAACGCGTGAGGGGCCGGGGTACGGTCGAGCGCGAGGTCCTAATGCGGCCAGGGTGATGACCGGTGAGGAATTCATCCATCTACAGTAGAAAAGGTTACTTATTGGTATCTTTGCCTGATCAGCGAGATATCGGGTTTATGCCAAAATTCTTTTCCTTTCCAAAATTCATTGGATGTTTCGAACTCTGTTCATACTTCACATAACAGAGGTTCCAGGAAATGTTTTCGGGATATATATATATGTGGATATATATATATCGGGACTAAATAAAGTATCTCATAACTTTTTCATTCAATAATATTTCAAAGATTGAATCTATTCAAGTCTTAACTTGTGGTCTCATCTATGGGATGTTTTTCTTAAAACTTATAATACTTTGAACGGTGGCAGTTCAAGTAACTTTATATGATATAAGTGTGATGTAGTATTGGTAACTTCATTCCTTGTTTTTACTTATATCTAGCAAGTAATTATCTTGCATATGATAGAGATGCTAGTAAGTATCCATGTAGATACTTATATTATTGTTACCACTATATATATTATCTTGCGAGCTGTAAGGCTCACTCTTGCTTTATTTCTTCATCACACAACAACAGTTAGGAGAGATGGCCAGACTCCAGCAGACCCAGCGCAAGCGCGTGGGAAGCGTCCCGCGTCTTCCCGCTGATATTGTAGCTGCTATAGCTGCAGAGGTAGATCCATTGTAGTTTAGACCATCTACTTTTGAGAATCCAATTATGTATAATTATAACTTGTGGCAGATAATGGCAATTAACTGTAAATTATCAAGTAATCATTTTGGGTTGTAATAATTTTAAATTGTGGATTCAAAGACTTGTACTTATTTCAATTTCATCTCTGAGACTATAACGAGTTGTGGTGTGTGTTAGTGTGGGGTCACAGCATGAGGGTATTTATTATTAATTAAGTAAAGTGATATTGTGGAAAGAAAGACCGTGACAACCCGGATCCCCGACCCCGGATCTGGGGGTGTTACAGAAATGGTATCAGAGCTAAGCGTTATAAACCTCAGAGATGATGCGACGATAAAATAATAAACTCACAAAGATAATAAGAACTCTTGCCAAGTTCATGGTCGGACTACTTAAAGTAGTACTGACAGCTAAAACCCTTACGGGAACCCTTATAAGTATCATGATAGTAATTTAGCTCGTTTAATGTGTAGGCGCCTGAGATGGAGGACCCTGAGATGTACGAGCGTGAGCATGATGAGGCATTGCTGGATGTTGAGGATCAGGAGGAGCCTGAGATGGAGGAGGATGAGGAGGACCCCCCAGAGGAGCCTGAGACGGAGGTCATTGCTGTTTCAGATGAGGAGGACCCCTCAGAGGAGTCAGAGACAGAGGTTATTGCTATTCCAGATGAGGAGGACCCGGATGAGGTCCCAGTAGCTGAGGAGCGTGTTGGATCTATGGTAGTGTATGCTGGTATCCCTTTACCCACACTTCCGGTGGTCAGAGCCCCTACCCCTCCACCACTATCTTGGATTCCTGATGATGACAGCTCAGAGACCCATACTTCCGAGCCTAGGCAGACCGAGGAGGCACCCTCAGCGGCTCCGGATTCACCACCTCTTGACCCTGCCCAGAGGCAGTCTTCGTTAGCTCATGGATATGTTCAAGATGTTTTGAGGACCCGAGTGGCTGTTGCCGAGGCCCGACTGGATGAGGCCAGGAGGGAGTTGGATGCAGAGAGGGCGGGTAGGCGTACCCGAGCTTATGAGACCAGGGCTTCTATACCCCGATCCTTGAGGAGGGAGCTTACGGGGATAGAGCTCACGTCCCGAGCGAGACTCAGATCTCTCCAGGGGGACAGGCATGGTAGGATCTCCAGGCGGCAGGCCGACTATATCTTCCGTCGTGCGATGGAAAGGGTTTGGGAGCTGACCCGCTCCGGTGTGTGAT
Organism: Apium graveolens; assembly: GCF_009905375.1. NCBI lineage: Eukaryota > Viridiplantae > Streptophyta > Magnoliopsida > Apiales > Apiaceae > Apium > Apium graveolens. The sequence goes on along the minus strand of NC_133656.1, from coordinate 165,068,968 downwards.
TCAGGATTGATGATGGAATAGTCTAGTTGTCTAGTTAGCCGAGGCCTTAGTAAGAGCCAATTTTCCGGGATAGTTGACTTGTATATAGCATCCCTTTTTTTTTCTGACTAGACAGATAGACTCTTGTGTATCACTTTTGGGGCAGATGACTGTAGCACTGTTGTACTTTTGACCAGATCAAACTATGTATTCTCGCATTATGTATATATTTGTTTCCTTTCGGTTCAGTTCCATAGTGACGGGATCACTGTTTTATTATTATTATTACTGCACTTCGTATTAGAACTTTCTTAAAATAATAGAATTGTGATATACGTTCTCCCCATTATAAGAGCTGTGCAAGGCACAATGTTGTATATGATTGTGACCTAACGTTGAATTTTTCCCAAAAATTGTTTTTTTTTTATTATTATCAGAATCATGCCGCCAAGAAAGATTGGAACTAGGGCGAACCCTGGGTCCGAGGACCAGGGAAGCCATAATCAGGACAATAGAAACCAAGATCACAGTGAAGAGGAAGATGAGGATTATGTGGAACAGGATGACTCCCTGTATGAAGAGGAAGAGGAAACATATGATGTTGAGGGATTTGAGATAGAGGCTGAAGAAGGAGAAACCGAGGTTGAGCAACCAGTACCAAACCCAGGCATGGATCCCATGGGCCAGTTTATGCAACTCCTAAGACAGAATTTGGAACGTCAACCCAACCCACCCCCTCAAGGAAGTAACAATGCTGTGGCAAACTCTTTCAGGGCTTTTAAGTCCCTTAAGCCCCCTGAGTTCCACGGATCAGCCGACCCAGTTGAGGCAAGGGCATGGTTAAAGGAAATGGAGAAATCTTTTGAGATTTTGAGTATCGATGAGGCACAGAAAACTGTATTTGCTACCTACCTTCTGAAAGGAGAAGCTAACTACTGGTGGGAGGCCAAGAAAAACATGGAGACAGATGCTATAATAACCTGGGAGAGATTAGTCAGTTGTTTCTGGGAAAGTATTTCCCGAGGTTTATGGAAAACCAGATGGAGCTCAAGTTCTTAGAGCTAAAGCAGAATAACTTGTCTGTAGCAGAGTACGAAGCGAAATTTACTGAGTTATCAAGGTTTGTGCCAGAGTTTGTGAGCACCGAGGAAAAGAAAGCTAGGAGGTTTCAGCAGGGACTGAAACCATGGATTCAGAATAGGGTGGCAATCCTTGAGCTTACGGACTATGCCACTCTGGTGCAAAAAGCAACGATTGTAGAAGTCGGAAGTGAACAGATGCAGAAGGAAAGAGAGAAGAAAGGAATAAAGAGGAAAAGTATGAGCATGGGTGGAGGTTCCGCAGGAAGGAGCTTCCCAACTAGGTTTAATCGAGGAGCAGTGTCCCTGCCAGGAAGGAACACTGGGTTTAAGCGACCAATGAGTGTGAGTGTGAGCCAGGGCGGCCAGAAGTCAAGAATGTCCTATTCCAACCAGTCTCGACCCCCATTGCCAGCCTGTAACAGATGTGAAGGAACCACACTGG